>NW_013952545.1:887556-894511 GCF_001266775.1 Austrofundulus limnaeus
TTTTAAGACCTGAATGAGCTTTTGATCCCTGGTGAAATAAAAAAAAAAAATGAAATAAAATTAAAAACTGGCTTCCTGAAAAATGTAAAGATTGAACTTTTATGGCCGTTATGTTTATGTGGAAGACATTTTGTTTTCTTTAAGTGTGAAAATGAGTTTTTTTCCCCTTTAATTTAGAAACCTCTGTCATTTCAACAATGATGTTAAACATCTGTTACATTTACGTCTTTGTTGTGAAGGCCAAGGATGAAAGAGAATTGCTGAGCTCATGCTTCTGTGTTCAAGGCCAGCTGTGACGGGGAGCTTTTTATAACATAACATCTAAACATAAGGTGGCAAAGACAGAAACAAAGGCAACAWTGGATCTGTTTTAAAAAAATATCTATACTGTATATCCACAGAGGAGTGTCAGCTGCTCCCTCGACACGCCACAAGTCCTGACTTCACTTGTTAAATCTCAACCATGACGTCGTTTATGAGGCTTCAGTTATTTTCTGACTCAATCTTTGCTCATCAGTTTGCTGAACGTGAGCATAAATCAGTCAAGCAGGCGTTGTTTCAGCACGTTCCTTTACGTGGCAGCTCTGTAATTCACAATCTCCGTTTTTATATATAATTTACCGTCGGAAGACGTCTCACTTTCGTGTATTGTCGAACAATAACCGCTCATTATTGCCCCGTTTCACTGCGATGCTCCACATACTGAAACAAAAACAACAAAAAAGAGCAAGCGTGCCTTGAAGGGTTGCGTGTTGAGCTTTAAACTAAGAGTTGTAGTCACTTTGATCAAACCATGGATTTGTTGTTTTGCACAATCTCATGCAATATTGTTGAGACTGATACATCGCACTCCCAACTACATCAAATTTTAGTTCAGTATCTACAAAACGGACTGAGTTAGCCCTGTTTGTGTTGGCTGTCAATGATTAGCTGTGGTGTCCATCTTGAATGGGGATCTTCACTCGGGCTATTTTTAGAACATGAGTTACGGGACTATGTCCGTATTGCAAGCCGTTGGGGCCATAAATTGGGCGTATACTTACGTGCAAATCCTAACGCGCTGTGACGTAAATAACGCGCGAACGCGCGGTGGGTTAGGGTTGGGGTTAGGGTTAGGGTAGAAAACGCCACCGCACTTGTTTAACTCCACCGCGCGTTCGCACGTTATTTACGGCACCGCGCGTTCGGATTTGCACGTAAAAATACGCCCGATTTATGACCCCAACGGCTTGCCATATGTCCACTGGACACTGACGCACTACAAACGTTTATAGCTGCTCCACAGATTTCAATGGAGCGATGTTGGTTCAGCTGTTTAAAGTTAAACAAATCGAGAAAACAGCATCAAACTCCTCCAGGATGACCACAAAACATTTTTGTGCTACAGCACTCATAACTTACTAAGCTAAGATGCTAAGCTAAAAGCTGGATTCTAGTGATGGGACGAGCTGAAAAATCATGAACTTATTTTTTTGCTCCATTGTCTATTTTATTATTTTTACTGTAGCGTACTGCTACTTGTAGCCAGTGTTGTATAAAGCACCTCAAAGTGATACTTGAGTAAAAGTACAAGTATCTCATCGTAAAAATAATTTGGTAAAAGTTATTCTTCTCTAAAAATATTACTTGAGTAAAAGTCTTAAAATATCTGATATTTTTGTACTTAAATATCAAAAGTAAATTTCTGACACAAAATCTACTTATTAAAAGTAAAAGTACTGAGTAAAAGTGAGCAGTTAGATTTTCCAAAATGACATTCATTGGGAGGTGACTTTTCCAAAAAATATTTTTCTAACGGCATGCAGCTGTGATGGGTTGTGTACAAGCTAATACTGCATCAGAATGGTATATATTTATACTCTATACTATATTTATACTTGTACTTAGTCACTTTACAACTCTACTACTCGTAGCATCTATGCTAGCCTCGCTCATAAACAGCGCTCTACTCCCGGGCTCTACTGCAGACAGTCCAGCATGTAGTGATATTTTACTTACACAAACTCTAAACATTGCCAATACGTTTTTTTAAACGATGCAGAAGTGGTGGCTGCAGTGATGAAAATACACTGACACACGGACACACACACATAATCGACAGCGACAAGCTAAGCTATAAGAACCAGTTTAAAAAAACAACCTTTTATAATGATTCCGCTCTTGAGCCCGCCTTTTAAATAAACTGTCCTGTGATTCTTGAAGTGGAATGTGTTGAAATTTGCTCTAGGAACGTCTTTATCTGTTACAGTATTTATACTGAATCCCCTCACATAATGCAAACAATATGTTTAACCCACTGGGTTGACTCCAAAGGTTAACGAGTCATAAAGGTGCACCCAGTGATCACTTTCTGCAATTTTTCTTAAGATTTTTCCAACAAAAATACATCTCAGACACACACACTGGCAGAAACATTACTTTCGATTTTGTAGCAGACCATAATACGCAGGATTCTTTTAGATTTTGGTTGTGGGGAACACTGATTTTGACAGGATGAAAACATTTTGTCAAGTTGCGACCTCAGCGACCTCGTTGCTGTCATAACGGTGGTGAAGTCAGGTGTTTGGCTCAGTCACACATAAACTATTTACAGTTATGACACAGCAGTAGTTTAATGCCTCTTCATGCTCTCCGGTCCCAGATGCATTTTTACTTTCAGTCCTGCGATGCTTTCTGCGTGGGAAGAAGGGCTGTAATCTTTTTGTCTAAAACTTGGAATCTTGGGGTTTTTTTGCACCATAAAATCCCATCACTGTTTCTAAACACAGTCTTAAGTAAACTGTGTGCTTCTCTTGCTTTTCTATATCTGTCACCATACACCAGTGCCGTCTTTACTCTGGGTCAGGCGGCTCGGTCTTTAGCCACACATCGACTGTCTGTGTGCCGTCTCAAGGGTGAGGAGTCGGCTCTGAGGTTCACTGCCACCGAGCCTCGGAGTGAAACCACATGAGATGAATTCTGGGATGGCCACATCTATAAAAGGAGCTGAGAAAGAACCACACATCCCTCAGTGGCCCAGTTTTTTTGAGCAATCACGACAAAAATATACATCCTGTCAGTGTACGTGTGGGAGATCTACTGGAGCAGGGTTAAACCAGTTTATAGACTCAGATCTCCAAGGTGATGACTTGTTTTATGAAGAGGGCAGAATGTATGAGTGTGGGCATTTATAGTCATCGGACAGAGGCAGGAAGAGTGAGCCAGTCCAGCGCCGGAGCGGCCACTTCCTTCCTGCCTTTCTTTATATCTCTGTGCAACATGCTCTGCATCTGACTCCAGCTTCCTGAGCAGCTTTTAAACTGATGCCCTGGAAAGRTGAGCAGAACAAGGGCTGGGAAAATGTAAAACAGTTAAATAAACTCTCAGAGTTCTTTGAAGGAATGCATATTGCCCGCAGGCTAGTATTAGACTAATATCATAAAGCTGTTTTGGTCAAATGTAAATAACATTATGCAAAATAMTACTCTAACTACTACTACTGTATATTAGGTCAAAATCTAAAAGTTTCTCGAGTTTTAACCATTTTGTGGGTTTTACAGCCATAGCTGTCATCTTGAATCATTAGTAGATGCAATAGATGCTTTATGAAATCTTCATTATAATTCCAGCAGTTGTTCATGAGATACTTTAATAGATGGACATAGACTCCAAATAATTAAGAACAAATTTTTAAATGTACCGGTATAAATTAATCTGTAAGCACCAGAGCCGGCTCTTGGCATAGGCAAACTTGTCGGTCGCCTAGAGCATCATCTGCTGGAGGGGGTGCCAAACTGCAGAAGAAAAAAAGTAACTATTTGTAATCCCTGGTTGTAACTCTGCTCAGTGCCCCTTTCAATTAGCTTTGTCTTAAAAAACTATAATAAATTATTACAGGAACAATAAACTATTCTACCCATAAAACATCCCCCCATGCAGCAAACACCCCCACCCTCTCTCTCAATTGATTGACGTTGCACTGCCTCGTCCTGCTCCGACACTCTGACGGGGGAGGGGCTAGTAGTGCCTCTCAGGTAGAGGTTCGTAACAACAACTCTGTATTTTGTGGTACATGTCAACCTCTTCGGACGTTTACCTGGATAAAAAGCCTCAAAAACCGATAAATTTTGCAAAAAGTCCATACAACTCACACCCGGGAGTGGGTGGGTGAGCAAATAAATTTAAGTTTACCATAGTACCTTATGGTGCGTTCACACCGAACGCGATTTCAGCGTCAGGAGCATCAGGTTTACATGCAAAGTCTATGGTGGACGCGCTTCAAGCARCGTCGGGAAGTGCTGCGGCGCCTCAAGCGCGATCAGAGCAGTGCGATTTGAACGATTTGAACGATCTGAGCGTTCGACGCGCTGAGGCGCAAATCGCTGAAGTTAGAAAATCTGAACTTTTGCAGCTCGACGCGCCGCGTCAACCAATCAGAGACACTCCACTGTGTGACGTAGCGACATATTTCCCGACGGGACAGTTTACTGAATGATGTCCACTAACCTGAAACAGATGGAGAGGAGCTCTTTAGCTGAAATGAGTGCCTGCAGTCAGTGTCCTGATCCGCTCCAATGCGTGGCAGCGACTCATCAGACTGGAAAAATAGTCCTGAAAGCAGCTGTGAGCCTCTACTCTGAATTATCTGGTGAATTAATTTTGAATTAATTATCTGATGAACGTGACACGCTCTTGCTCTCTGTAAATAAAGCAAAGCCACTTCCTCGTCCGACATTAAACAGAGCCCAACAGAGGAGGGAGGGGCGGGGAGGCTGTTGCCGTGCAGCGCTTCAAGAGCTGTCCTGCGTCTGACCTCAAAGTGCACAAGCTTCAAACTTCAACATTGGCTGCGATTTTGAAGCTGAAATCGCGTTCGGTGTGAACGCAGCATTACACTGTCAAACTTGTTTTCAGGGGTTCAAATTGGGGTGGGTGGGACAGAGTTCGGGGTGGGGTTGCGCTTCAACTCGCCTAGGGCACCAAAATGGTTAGAGCCAGCTCTGGTTAGCATTTAAGTGCTGGGTGTTTATCTCTGCTCTAAGCACAGCAAATTTTAGGTCAAAATGCTTCAAACTGATCAATTTTTTATTTTATTTTTTCCTTAGGTCAGTCGACTTCAGGTCATCTCAAATCAAACAGATGAATAAGTRGACATCAAAAGTGGCTTTTTCTTTGTTGCATCCTGTCTTAAGGGTGATGGATATGCTGGGGGAATCCATGAGAACACGGGACTGAAGAGGTGGAGGCCATAATCTCCATTACATAAATCATGTTATGCAATCAGTGTAACACATTTTACTGACATGGTTGTGGAACATAAGCGCCGTGTTCTGCTGAGAGTAAGCGACGTGTTGTGAGCAAACGTCCGAAGTTTAATCCCCACGTTCAAACATTCACAAGAAACTTGTTACTTATTTTCCACCACTGCTAATGGATTATCTTCAAACATGGCCAGAACCTCGTCAGAATTTATATTTAAACATTTTGTGTCCACCTTTGTTTTTCGTGGATACACGAACAGGTCTCTAAAACAGGATGCGTGTGTTCGTGTGTGCGTTCGTGTTCCTTTGTGTGCGTTCACCCTCAGCGTCCTGGAGCGGTGCAGAAAATGTCAGGAGCCTTTAAACGCTGTGGAGGCAGCATCTTGGCGAGGGGAGTGACTCAGCGTGGACAGTGATGAGAGAGGACAGCTTTGCAGCAGCGACGCTGCACACTGCGGCATCCGACCCAGGCTGGATTTTAATATCGCATCGGAGAGGAGGAGCTGAGTCCGTGGAGCTTTTCTGATGTGTGTCTGTGTGTGATGACATGGGAGGTATTGTGAGGAGAGGGATACAGAGCTCCTGTTTCTCTGTCTAAGCAGTGGCTCACCACAGAGCTGCACTGTGGACCAAACCCAAAACCACAAAGCCCTCAGTGTGTAAGGAGCAGAGGACGGTGCGCAGGGACTCTGCAGAACTGCAGTGTAGGAATACAGATCTGCAGGGAAAAAATAAGTGAGGAATCATTGAGGACACAAAAACAGCAGCCACGTTCTTTTCCTGACCCACAAACAAGAATACATTCATTTTGTTGAATACAATAAGAAAAGCACACATCAGTTTAATTTTACTGTCAAATCTATTGCCTGTTAATGGTCACAGAGGCTTGCCTGTAGCACATCTGGCAGCCCAGATGTCGTGTTGATCATCATCTAACAAGACAAAAAAAAAGGACCACAAAACACAAAGCTCAAACGGCAGCAGACTTAAACATTAACCACAGAAGCCATTATGCTGAAGTCACAGATGATAAACCTTTGTGGAAAAAAAAAAAGATGTTGAGCTTCAGTTTGAGTCAGAGCTTGGAACAATACCTGGAGAGCCAGACGTGTCAGCTACCAGGGGAACAGCACAATAAACAAACAGAGCTCTGACATCAGCCCCGCCCACAGAYGGATTTCAAATTGAAGCGTCGGGCGTTGTACAGCTCTGCTGACAAGAAGGTTATTTAGGAAAAACTTAATTTTTATTATTGGAACTCAAACTGGGGTAAAGTTATTTAAAAACATTTAAAATACAACTGTTCATCACTTTTGCTGAAAAGGCAAAACAGGTTCATCCAGATGTGTTGAGTCTCTGCAGCTGTGACCCTTCTTCAGYCTGAACATCGTCTGAGTCTGAACACAAGGAGACACATTCACAAGACCTTTTATCTGAATGAGCCATTGTTTTGTGTCTCTGGGTCAAACCGCCGATAACAACACAGAAAAATGACAGAATCAAAGAATCCCTCTGTTTTTTTGGAAAAGACAAACAAACAAAATAAAAACTGTTGGGCGTTCTCCACATCAGCAGTCAGAAGAAATAAAGATGTCACGTTGCTCATCGAGGGGAGCTCAGAGTCAGTCCCTGAAACCGAGTAAAACAAGACGACTGTGATGTGGTGTGTGTGTGTGTGTGTGTGTGTGTGTGTGTGTGTGTGTGTGTGTGTGTGT
>NW_013952545.1:895440-900612 GCF_001266775.1 Austrofundulus limnaeus
ACCATGGAGATATAAACAGCTTTTTATAAGGTAAAAATAATAAAACAAGGTCTTTGTCTGCAATGATTAGACATGTTTTTTATTATTGTCATTGGTGATTATCTCAATTTCGGCTAAAAGAATTGACAAAATCCTACACACTGTGCCTTTAAAAAAGGTAGATGAATTTTGCACGAAAAAAATGAATGAGCACATATTTAGTGAATTAAGCTGTAAGAAGCTAAAATAATGACAAAAGGATGAATTTAGCTGAAAAAGCTCAAATTAGCTAAAAGTAGCTAAAACTGAAAAAAGTGAAATTAGCAGAAAACAGCTGAAAAATAGCAGACAAAACCCTAGAAGAATAAAAAAATTAGCAGAAGACATCAGAAAAGGTCAAAATGATAGCTAAAAATGGTAAAATCAACAAAATAGGAGCAGAAGTAAGCTGAAATTAGCACAAAGGAGTTGGAAAAGCAGAATCAGAACAAAAGGTAGAAGATTTATAAACATTTTAAAGGGTTTTAAAGATGTTGWAGACAKCTCTGYTCATTTTGAATGAGAAAAACATGGCAGAAACGGATTGATTAAGTACCAAAAGCTGTAGGAATGTCACAAATTAGCTGAATGTTTGGATATATAAACTGTAAAAATAGCACAAAAATTGTGGAGATACATGCCAATAAATTGAAAGAAGAAAAAAAATTRATCTCAGCAATTCACACAAAACAAGACCCGCAGAATAACACAGAACTGTTTTTAAATTTCCCTCTAAAGATTGTGATTTTAACACTAATGAGGAGGTTTATATCTGTGTGAATCCTGCTCATGAATTCTTTATCAGGGAGGATAAAAGGGCCCCTGGTGAGGTTTTTCAAGAACTAACACGTCAAGTTGGTAAATAAAGCCTGACATTCGATACGGACTTTGGCTCTGTGTTCTGGGTTGTGTCTGTGAAAAGGGGATCTGTCTCCTCCAGGTTTAGATGGGACCAAACCAGAGAGAGTCTCTGCTTCCTGTTTATATCTGCAGCGTCGTTAATGCTGAGCCTCTGGAGACGCCACGCAAACTTCCAGCTGATAAAATAGAGCAGCAGAAGGGTTAATAATAACAAACAGATTGAGGAAACGAACATTTGCTCCGCTTCTGCTTATCTCCTTGTGGTGATATCAGAAGAGTCCTCTTGTAAAGCTATCTGTAAACATGATGCTACTTGGATACTGGAAACGTTTTTCAATCTATATGTGTCCATCTTAAGAAGAGGGGTTTATTTTCTGCTCACTTCACTGTTAAAGTTTGTTGAGATAGAAACCAGAGACATGAGTTTACAAGGTTAGATCCTGTTTCTCTGAAATTTATACTTGTTACGTAGTTTTAATTTAGATTTTGCAGAAACAACAAATTTGAAGTTTTTGCCTTTAAAAACTGAATTGAATTAAAACACGAGGAAAGAATTTGATGCCATCTACTTACTATAAAAAGTCGTCCTGGTGCATCTCAGTAATCCAGGTAAAAAATCAAAAAGAAAAAAATTGTATAGGTCTTCTGGACGGGTTCTTCTCTAATGAAACGTTTCGTCTCTCCTCCAAGAGACTTCTTCAGTCTGAGAGTTTCAGGCAAAATTCAGGCTTTTAAGCCCTGCCTCCATGTGACTGATACTCACATCACATGGCTATCGTTGACACCTAATTAACACCTATTGTTAACAGGGGGTGGAATGATACTGGTAATAGCAGCACTGTAGGAAGGGGACAACTGAAAACGGAGGCCTCCACCTCTGTTTAATGATGGACGGTCTTTCTTCACAAAAATGGCTTCTTTTACTCCTCTCTCAAACCAACGTTCCTCTCTATCAAGAATGAGAACATCCTCATCTCTAAAAGAGTGACCGCTGGCCTGTAAATGAGTGAAAACTGCAGAGTTCTGGCCATTAGATGTAACACACAGGTGTTGGGACATTCTTTTGAACAGTGGCTGCTTTGTTTCCCCGATGTATAACTGGTCGCAGTCCTCCTGGCACTTAACAGCATATACAACATTGCTCTGTTTGTGCCGGGGCACCGGATGTTTGGGGTGAACCAGCCTTTGCCGTAATGTGTTTTGGGGTTTGAAAGCCACTGGGACATCATGTTTAGAAAATAAACGTCTCAGTTTCTCCGAAACACCCGCAACATACGGAATAACCACTGGTTTGGGTCTGGGTTTGGGGTCTTCATCGCACTCTTCACTCTTCACTGTCTTCACTATAAAAAGTCATTTTTCAATTTGTTCACTTTTTTAATTCAATTTGAATTATGTAGTAAGTAAGGATGACAATAGTTGCATCCTATAGGAACAAATCAATTGACACAATTTGCTGACATCCTGAATGTATTGTATTATAATAGGAACTGAACTGACTATAACTGGATCTGAAACTGGATCAGAATTGGATTTGGAGTTGTTTCTCTGTTGTACAACACCTTAAATCAACTAAATTAAATTAAACTGAATTTATTTTTGCAGAAAACAAGTTTCAGCTCCTTGATCGTTGTGGTCCTTCTCTTTGTAACGGTTCATGCATTTTTATTAAGAAACAGATCTGCACTGCCAGCAGCCCAGTCAGCCGTAAACTGTGTCTGTGAAGCTGCTGTGAGTCGTGCAGAATGAGGTCTGGCCTAAAATGACTCCAGACCTCTCAGGAAACTATGTTGTGTGACGAGTGCAGTGCATCAGTGGCTTCACACTTGTGCAAGTAACCCTGACTGTGAACACTTATCTTATTTATCTGACATGACTTTCTCTGATTTTCTTCATTTTGTTTGGTTTCAGAAATAGTTTAAAAGACAAAAAAGCATCTTCTTTTAGTGTAGTGCAATTCAGGTTGACCCTCTCTCTCAGGACGACAGAAGCCTCTGACAAAAACAGACTTTTGACCCTTGGAAACAACCTGTGAGTGGGGGGTCTGAGCCAACAGGGAGAAAGAGGGGTCAAGCTTCGTTTGACATTGTTTTGAGGGCAAAAAGGTCCCAGTGTCCAACYAAGGCCTCACCATTTGCCCCTTCTTTAACAACATGAGCGAGGGTTACATGATAGATAATCAGGACTCACTGCTGGAGCTCCGAAGAAGACGAGGGGAGAGAGAAAAAAAGCAGAATTTTACTTACTCGGTCTCAGTGGGAAGCAAATTCTTATCCTACAATTAGCTTAATGATGAAACAGGAATCCTGGCGGCACCAGAACAGAAACCAGTTTGAAGTGTTCCTGCGGCCCAGATGGTCTCAGGCAACACTTCRACATTTTTGTTTCCCACATGTTTATCTCAGTTCTTTAACGTTGATTGGAACACGACACGTTTCATTTGCTGAATAATGGACGTTTTTCTTGCAACATTTCAACCATTTGCTCGGGTTTTTGTAAAYGAATGTACTTTTTTTTACACAAGGGAACATTTGAACATTCAGGAAAGGATGGCAGACTTTAATATAAGCACCACAAGGTCTAAAAGACACAATCAGACCCCAACCCTCTGCAGAACGTTTGATGTGTTTGGTTATAATTCTACAACTTGMTGTATTAATCAGGAGTCCAACATTTTTCAGTTTGGGACCTCCCCAAACTGATGGAGAGAYGGAGMAAGGAGCCCGTATACTGTCATTAGTTGAYTGTTATCAATAGGAGCTGCAGTGGTGTRGAAATATTGCAAAAATGACTAGTGTTGTATAAAGTACCACAAAGTGTTACTTGAGTAATAGTACAAGTATCTTACCAAAAAAATTACTTTGGTAAAAGTTAAAGTCTCCTTTAGGAATATTACTTGAGTAAAAGTCTTAAAGTATCTGATTATTTTTTTGTACTTAAGTATTAAAAGTAAAATTATTGATTTAAAATGAGCTGTTAGATTTTCTTTAAGGAAATTTATTAGGAGGTGACCTCCCTCCAAAATATAAATTAATTAATTTAAAAAATGCAGAAATGACTATATATCATATTAAAATAATTAATTGATGTTAAATTTAGGATGCACTAGTCTAGCTGTTTCAGTTTATATACATATATAAAGGGAGCCCAAACCTTTTCCTCAAAAGAAAAATCTATCCAAGGGCTGCTGCTAAATACAATAATATAATTCATAAAATACAAATACTTCAGTACTTTTATTTTAATGATTATTTCCTGCTGGAGTGTGACATGATTTGTTTGTGCACAAACTAATACAGTATCAGAGTTTTATATATTTATATTTCTCATTCAACACAGTTAAATTCACTCCATCTATGAGGCACAATTTGTATGGATAGTATTTTTTACAATTACAAGCTGGAATGAAAACAAGCAAAAATGAAAYATAAGTAACAACTTTCTACTTTTTGCCTTTTTCAAAAAACGTAAGGAGTAGAAGGTACAATAAGTGTGTGAAAATGTAAGAAGTAGAAGTAAAAAGTAGGCTGAAAAATAATTACTCAAGTAAAGTACAGATACCCAAAAATTCTACTTAAGTACAGTAACAAAATATTTGTACTTAGTTACTTACAACTCTGCAAATGACAGCACTAATAGATCAACTGTATGCAGAATTCAAGGAGGGTTAAGACCTCCGCAGTAGCTGCGACCCCATCGTTGAAGACTTCTGGTATAGATCACTGCCTTATTTTATACAGAATGCTGTTTAAGGGGAAGGCCAAGATGCAAGATGYTTGCCATGAGCTTGGAAGAAGACACACACGCTGAACAGAGCACGTGTTGTCCAGGTGCCACRGCACAAATCATGTGACACTGAAGGCGAACATTAAAATCTCTGCAGAGGTTTGGAGCTGGTTGCCTCCTCACGGGTTCGGTTAGAGAGATAGAGGGGGGCAGTGTGTGAAGCACCTCATTTGTATTTAAAGAGACATCCTTAAAAYAAGCTGATCTGACACACCTCAGAGAAGGGGTGAAAGAGGGGCTTGTGGAGTTATAATAAGAAAGAATTCAGACCAATTGTAGTTCCACTTTATATAGACCTCTACTGAATGATTTAAATGTGAAAAGGAAGGATTTAAAAGCAGGATATGTCTCCTTTAAAGCGCCAATATTATRTGTTTCTCAGGCATGTATTTAAATACTATACCATAAAAAAGTATCTATGTCAGTGTTTCCCAAAGATGGGGTCGGGACCCAAAGTGGGGTCCCGAAACATCAAGGTGGGGTCCTGAAAAGATTTTCTGAATTAAT
>NW_013952545.1:901629-903270 GCF_001266775.1 Austrofundulus limnaeus
GAGTATAACATTATAACATGATGTAAAACTCAAAAAAGTTGATTTTACATGATTTTGCCCCTTTAAGCAAGTATAATAAATAAAAAAGAAAGGACGATTTGCAGCTATGGATGTTGTAGATACTGTAACTGTAGTTCAGGCACAGATTTACTGACCACAGACWTTTTCCATTTCTGTACGGAGGAGAAACTAAAGACAAAAGACTTACATGTAAAATAAGTTGATCATGCAGATACAAAACCAGTATCTGAGGGAGTTTTACCAAATGGCATCAAGTTTAAGAAGCCTGAAGACGGTGATTATGTTTTAAATCATGCAAATACGCCTGGCAGCATCTTAAACAACAGTTTGTAATTAAATTAACCAAGCTTCTAATTCTCATCATGTATCCAAACCCAGCTGCTAAACACGTCCAATCTGCAGCAGCCTCTCTGCACGTATACAGCACAGTCCAGCTATTGTTGAAGCAGCAGAGCGTTGTGTAGAAGCATTGTCAAACTTCCCTTTCTTGTCAACAACTGCTCTCTGGGTAATAGTACTTGTGATTATCCCATAAAGGGTGTGAACACGTCAGATCCTGGCGTCGAGAGCAGTCGTGTCCAGTTTAACGCCGGCTCCTTGCTTTAATGAGCGTGAGACATTAGGCCCGGTKGTACCCTGAGGTTATCTGGAGCCAGACTGCGAGTCTGCTGGTCAGACTCTGTTTTCCTCCTTAATGCTCACATCGTAGGTCAGTCTCCTCTCTGTACCCCTCGGGGAAGCATGAATCGGTCCTCAGCCYGCTGATTGGGGGGCACTAAAGCTTCCTGCAGTATCTCCGGCAGATCAAAGAGCAGAACATGTTGAGCGACTCGGACCGAGTCGACCTTAGCAAAGTCAAATTCAGAATAAGCCTCCGCAGTTTCATCACGGACCAATAGACTGAGACAATGTGATTTTAATTAAGACAGATGGCACAGGGAATTCTTCTTTTTTCAAACTCCACAGGGTTAGCGAAGACCACCTCTGTGACTGACAGCCATGAAACAAGAGGACTGGCAGCATCAGGATGAGATTTGCCAACTTAACAAAAYCTAACATCTTTGAGCGCCATGAGCTCTCGCAAGGTTTGCACCAAAAATCCCCCCACTGGGACACGTAATGAAAAGGCTCTCCTCTGCGTACCCAGATGCTTAAACCGAACGAGTTAACGTGAAACATTTGTTCGGGAGGGAACGCGACTTTCAAGCGACTGTGAATTTGCTTTGCCCCGGGGGCCACAAACTCATTAGCAACAGACATTCTCCTAATGAGATTAACGTCACATAAAGTTGTAAATTTAGATTTGATGAATGGTCGTCGTTTAAGAAACAAGCCGTGCCAACAAGACTACAACATGAAAGAATTTAAGATTTAAGCATTTAGCTTTTATCCGTGACTTGTGGGGTTTTTTTTTAATGGCCTTTTTGACACTGGTTGAATTACAGCCAGTGAGWTGCCACAGATGCTGTCTGCCTGTTAGTGTCCTCATCAAACAGGATGAGACCTCTTCGGCACCTGGGTGCAAAGCCTTCGGCCTGACAACAAACTGCTGCTCCCCAGGCCTCACCAGTGGAGCGACGTGTGGTGAACACATGGCGGACCCCCCACCCCCACCCCCAC
>NW_013952545.1:903503-905456 GCF_001266775.1 Austrofundulus limnaeus
ACTTGTCGTCTTTCCTTCGCAGATGATCTGTTCGAGTTTCAATAGAGAGCACGAAGCGTCGCCGCCTGGGAGCCCAACGAGCAGCAGCAGCAAACCGTACCACGTCCCCACGGTCCCCAACAAGGTGCGCCCACTTAGTTTCATGTTTTGGGACAAGGTACTTGTCGACAGACACCACTTCACTGACATCCGACCGCCCGGCTGTTCAAAAAGCAGGGCCGGTGTTTGAACAAGGTAAGAGTGAGCCACGCATGTCCCCGCAGGCTGAAACACCCCCCGACGTTTTAGGAAACCTCCGTCTCCTGTTGAGGGACAAGCACAAAAGGAGGTCAGACAACCATCCCTTGGGGGGACAATGGGGTGGTCTCGCTCCAAACCACTTTTGGGCTTCATCGCCTCTTCCAGGTGATGGAACCTTCGTCTTCCTCCTGGGACGACATCCTCTGAAGGCTGGATTACACTGGGAAAAGTTGTTGGAGCATGACTTTCCTTAGACGAGGCTTTGTTAAGATTGAATTTAGTTCAGTCTGTAAACCATTTCTCCCAGATGACCCCGTGAGCGCGTTGTAGCTCATTAAGAACCACACAGCAGCCATAGATCACCAGGTGACAGAGGTACACATGGAAAAGATTTTAATTTCACCTGATCGCTCTGATCCAGGCGTGCAGATGAAGGTGGAAGGGGTCTGTTTAGGATCTTGAAGCCCACCGCCCCAGTACATTGTAATTTAGACAGATAAGATCTTTATTTGTGTGCATGTGCCAGATGTGTAACAGGTTTATTTTTGTTCATTTTAAAAGACTTTTGACAGAATCACATTTCTACTTTAAAAATATGTGATCTTGAGAATTTGTAGTTTTATTCTTGTGAAAAAAATTGTTTTGTTGTTCGTAACATTTTCAACTTTTCTTAATGCTCTGTTAGTTATAATCAGAGCTGTATAAAATACAAAATAAAAACATCTTTAAAATGATTTTGGTACAAATCAGCTTCACTGATAAGAAAAGTACTTAAGTAAAAGTTGAGTAAATGTAAAGCAGTTCGCTTTTGACTTAACTTCATTAAGTAAATACAACACTTCAGTTTTTTAGAGTGCATAAACAACTCCTTTCATGATTTAAATTCGCAGCATGTCTTAAAATGTTACATTTGAAAGTAAAAAAGTAAAAGTTTTGGTTTTGATTGTAACAATATAAAAGTAAAAGTTACGATTTTAACAAAAGTACTTGCTAAAATTACAGATCCTGAAAGTAAATTAAATGTACCAACAGGAGCAACATTTGTTAATGAATGATCATTTAAAGTGACTTCATTTGGGAAAGAATTGAAATTTAAAGGAGCTCATTAAAATTGTATAGGTCTTCTGGACGGGTTCTTCTCTAATGAAACGGTTCGTCTCTTCTCCAAGAGACTTCTTCAGTCTGAGAGTTTCAGGCAAAATTCAGGCCTTTAAGCCCTGCCTCCATGTGACTGATACTCACGTCACATGGCTATCGTTGACACCTAATTAACACCTATTGTTAACAGGGGGTGGAGTGATACTGGCAATAGCTGCACTGTAGGAGGGGGACTACTGAAAACGGAGGCCTCCACCTCTATTTAATGATGGTCTTTCTTCACAAAAATGGCTTCTTTTACTCCTCTCTCAAACCARCGTTCCTCTCTATCAAGAATGAGAACATCCTCATCTCTGAAAGAGTGACCGCTGGCCTGTAAATGAGTGAAAACTGCAGAGTTCTGGCCATTAGATGTCCAGAGTTATAACTATTCTGGTTAAACCTTAAACCTCACATGATCTGATAGTGCTTGGAGAATGTGTTGTGACCATGCTGAATTTTAGCTTAGTATCTGTAAGATTTACTTCAGCTTGTCTTCTGAAGATGCTCTGAGTTGAAGGATCAGTGGATCTGTGTTCGACTACTCCACCTAGCCTGCATTTTTGACCACAGATC
>NW_013952545.1:905466-906841 GCF_001266775.1 Austrofundulus limnaeus
GGACATTATGTTTAGAAAATAAACGTCTCAGTTTCTCCGAAACACCCGCAACATACGTTGATGAAGACCCCAAACCCAGACCCAAACCAGTGGTTATTCCGTATGTTGCGTATATTACTGAGATGCATCAGGATTCATTAAAATTGTTTTTCAAATGATCAAATGTGGGACAAATTTCACAAAACACCCCGGGGTACCTGAGCTGCAGATTCTCAAACAAAAACTGCTTTTATCTTTAATTATCAAGTGAAGCGTTTGGGATATTAACTCAAAACTGTTTAATAATTTTCATCAGGTTTTAATGTTTTTTTTGTTTGTTTTAACAGTGTTCAGTCTTACTGCAGGTATCAGAGCTGCTCCACAGATTCAACACTGTATTTGTGCAGCTAAAAGACTCATAACTAATCTCCTAATTTCCTGTATTTATTTCCACTGAAAAGCTGACTGGGTTGATTTTGGGTTGTTTTCAGATGGACTGAGCTCTAAGTTTTCTTTCCAGAACTCCTCATAAAACCAGCTTCCTCCTCATGCCAGTTTCTGCATGAGGAAAATGTTTTGCCAAAGGACACAAATCCTGAGTCAACCTTGGGAATGTCCTCCCCATGAGATGAAACAGGTATTATTCACTGCTGCTGCACAAATATTGAGCTTTATTATTAAGAAATACTGCCCTCGCTGCATTCCTGCAACTCCAGTCATACAAATATTGACCGTCCTTCTCTGCAAACAGCAAAACCGAGCCCTGAGYGGTCCAGAGACACATCAGCAGATGGTTGAGATCTTTCACACGGAGCGTCGCAGCTCGTCAGGACATCAGTCAGAGCAGCAGCGCGTTCGAGCTGAAAGAAAACAAGGCTTCATGTACGTCCAAACAACAAGTCTGGCGTAAGGTCAACAGTCCTGACGCGTTCAAGACTTTGTGAGCATCTCGCTTTTCTTCCTCAACGCAGAGAATGATTGTGGCCATTAAAGCCAAAACAATGCCAGGGCACGAGGTCCCTCCACCAGATGTAAACTCCAAACAAACGGCGTCGTTAGTGACAGGAGAGAGGAGGGGAGAGGGCTCCGGGTCAGTGCGGTGGACAGAATAAACAGAGATGAGAGACACAGTGGTGAGGTCAACCTTCAGATTTGGGCCTTCAGTCAGAAAATGTGCAAAACCTGGAGTAAATATTGACTAATGCTGCACAGTTTACTTAAAACCCACAAATAAACCCATTGTTTTAGAAAAGTTGGGATTTTTTTTTCTTAAAATGACACAACTTCCAGGATCTGTTCATCCAGGCTTTTTCAGTTGGGGTGGGTGCCCTGGTGGTGGTGGTGTGTATGTGTGTGTGTATGTGTGTGTGTGTGTGTGTGTGTGTGTGTGTGTGTG
>NW_013952545.1:907572-910518 GCF_001266775.1 Austrofundulus limnaeus
GGGTTTATGGTCAGGTTTAGACTGTAGAAACGTAATGAAAGTCAATGGAATGTCACCAGGTAGATAGGGGTGCAAACTGGTGTGTGTGTGTGTGGGGGGGGGGGGTGTTAATAAAATGAAAAAAAAAATTCTCAGTTTCTGACAGTTTCACTACATTCCATCCAGCGGTCCATGAAATATTTTGCTAACAGACACATTTGGCTCACAAAGCCCTCATCAGTTCCAACGCTGCCAGCAAATGGTYCCAACATGGCCGAGGCAGGAAACTGCAGGGCGGGGTTTTCCTCTTTTCAAGTATCTTTAAAGCCTAAAACCTGTTTGTGCTGCTGCCTTTCTGAGGACAATTTTACGTTTGAGGAGTGTTGGCGCCTTCGTCGTCTGGTGTGATTTCTCACAGCAGGACCTTTTGGACCCTGAAGATGACCCCCGTTGTCCCCCACTATGTGATGTTTCACAGCTTTTACAGGATCATCGCTCTGATTGGCACCGAGAATCGAGGGAGGAATGAACCACCTGCCATTGTACCGGCCGCAGCCAGTGGTGGTGGGGGGGAGGGTGGGGCCAAATAAGGTAGCCGTCGTTTGCCAGCAGGAAGTGAGGCTTCCTTGTATTGAGGCTGCGAGGCCAGAGGTCAAGGAGCGGGATCAGCAGATCGAGTTACCTGTCCCCACCCCCCCTCACCCACCAGATGTGGCAGAGGACTGCAGCGGCTCCAGTCAGGAGGTGCCCCCAAATGTAGCGTGACTCCCTGCTCAGCTCTGCAGAAACTAATTGCTATTCTGAGAAATGCCATTCCTCCACACAGAGGAGCGTCTTCATCTCTATTTAAAACTTGCTTTTGTTAGGCTGCTCTGCTATTTTTAAGCTTTATATGTGAATATTTTCCTACCTTGAAACCTCTGCAGTAAGTTTCCTCCTGGCTCTGTTATGTAAAATAGATTTTCAGATATTAAAAAAAAAGAAGAACCACACCTAAAGAATGAMATGAGGTGATTGGGTCTGATTTACGGCTCTGTTTTGAAGTCTGTTTATATTCTCCATAACATATTTTCAGTGGCTCTCGTGCTTTGTTTCCCTCACAGACCTGTCTGCTCAGTCAGGAGTGATGAGTTTAGGAATGAGAAACAGGTGTGTGTGTGTTTGTGTGTGTGAAATGTGGCTCTCAGTCCTTTATCTCACTGTCGTTCCCACTCTGACCTCTCTGAGGTGGATTATCATAAAGACAGTGAAGGCAGGAGTGGGAGAAGAAAAATAACGAGAACAGAGTGGAAAAAGCAACTAAACTGATAAGTTTACCTTTGCAACAATAAGAAGAGGTTAAGTACACAAAACTCCATCTAAATCAGAGCGTGCTGTAAAGCTGTGGTCTGTGGGAATTATGGATCGTGTTAAAGTTGTGTTTTTATAATTGCTGACTTGGGTCTAAAGATCACGCCRTGCCTGACGCTGGCAAGGTCCATGAAAGTACTGTTAAAGTGGAAAACAATAATGAAAGCACAACCTGTTCCTAACGCGAGTTAAACTTTATTCAAAGGATCGGTCAGCTTCATGCTATGATCTGACTTAAGAACTCATTTGATAAAATGAATTTAAAGGTTGATTCTTCAGATTAGAGTCCTCTTGTTTCACCTTCAGCCAGTTTACGATTCGACGAAACTCCAAACTGGTATTGAGAAAATGATCAATTTAACAGACTATATTAATCCCTGTCAAGATTAAACCAGAGGCATAATTTGTGGGGGGATATGGGGAGTTATGGCCCCCATAGTAATTTGATCCAGTCAAAATAACCAATAAAACACCATTTGCTCAAACACAATAGAAGTAGACATATACAATGTCATATATGTACAGTGGTTAGACAATGAAACAGAAACACCTGGTTTTAGACCATAACATCCCTTTCAGACAGCTTCCTCTAGCGTCCACAGTTAATCCTGTTGGATGTGGTTGGTCTTTCTTGGTGGTATGCTGACATTACCCTGGATACCGTGGCTCTTCATACATCACAAAGACTTGCTGTCTTGGTCACAGATGTGCCACCAAGACGTGCACCAACAATTTGTCCTCTTTTGATCTCTGGTATGTCAGCCATAATGTYGTGTGCATTGCAATATTTTGAGCCAAACTGCGCTCTGACCCTGCTAATTGAACCTTCACACTCTGCTCTTATTGGTGCAATGTGCAATTAATGAAGATTGGCCACCAGGCTGGTTCAATTTAACCATGAAACCTCAATGACAGGTGTTTCAGTTTCATTGTCTAACCCCAGTACATTTAAGCATAATTGCTAAAAATGAAATGCAGGGTTTTAGACCATAACCCCCCCCCCCTTCCCAATGGTAGACCTAATTTAAGCCCTTTAAAGTCGAGAATAGTTTGATATCTGGTAGGGGTGTAAATCACCAGCTTTGTTACAATATATTACTACATCGATTTGTTCGGACGATGATACGATGCTTCTTGATATCACAAAGTCTGTCATGATACAGTTTTGATTTCATTCAATTAACAAGTCTATGATTGATGTGATCAACACAATTATTCCACATCAGCAATTTGATGATGATATATGGGTCAATGCTTTCATTTTGTCTTGTTGTCTTGATGTAATTAAATCATCATGTGATTGATATATCAAAGTGAATTGATATATTGATGTATTGTTACACCCCTAATCAGGGGTGTCACTAGGTTTTAAGGACATGGGGGGCTTAGCCCCCAGGAGATGCACAGAATTTTTGTATATAGTGCAAAGTATCATTTCAGTAACATTTATTTAGAGAACAATTCCTACACTTTCAGATTGTTAATTTTTTTCCATAGTTATTTTAAATCGTTCAAGGCCAAATAATATTTTAACATCAAATCAAAAATACCCCAAAACTGAACATTAAAACTATTTTACACAATAAATTAAAGAGAAACTGACAGATATATGGTCAT
>NW_013952545.1:911073-922363 GCF_001266775.1 Austrofundulus limnaeus
TGTGTGTGTGTGTGTGTGTGTGTGTGTGTGTGTGTGTGTGTGTGTGTGTGTTTCCAGCTGCAGCAGCAGCAGCAGCTCAGTCAGTACTCCCAGCAGCAGCAGAGCGCAGCGCCACGCTGACCGTCCGACGCAAACAGGATCTCTGCGCGCTTTTACTGGATCCGTGGAAACGATCTGAATGAATGAATTGAACAAAGAAGGTGAGTTTATTCGGGTAATTTTCTTTTTAGCTGGTAAAGTTTGACTGTGGGGTGGATTTATGAAGGGTGGGACATGGATCGGGAAGTTTCGGATGATCCGCGGGTGCTGCGGACGATCCATCCGCTTTGGGTCTGTGGGAATATTTCTGCTCTGTGTTTGTGTTCTGCAGTCAAAGAGTGTTACATTTGAAATTACATTTCCATATTTTGGTAGGATTCATATCTCAGATCTTTATGGTGTTTTTGCTCTGGGAGGTAAATTTCTCCTTATGATCTCTGCTTAGATGGAACTGAATAAAAAAAAGAGGTAGGTTCTGAATGAACCCACAAACAGATTTTTTTTTTTAAAGAGAAGATGACAAGTGCATTCATTTATCATCTGCAAGTGTAAATCTATCCGTGGAGCTCCTGGTTTAAATCAGCCTTGAAGCCCAGTTTAGCTGTGCGGTATGGAGTGAATGGGATGGTTGAGTGAGCCATGAGCACATATACAGCTGACATGAGGCAGCAGGTTGGAAACATCTTGAACTTTGAAAAGTTCATCCAGGCTTTCAAATGAAGAGTTTCGCTGCTAATTAGAAAGTATATAAGTACAGCTCCATTTAAAAACAAAGAAAAAAATGAAAGTAAGGGAGCGTTATGCAACCAGTCCACTAATAATAGCATAGGTTGCCTCTTGCAGGAGATAATCATGCCCTCAGGGTCAGCTCTCCGTTGACCCACCTCCTCCCTCCAGCCCTGCCTCTCTTCACAAGCATCAAGAGTTGGTTTGATCAGCAGGAGGTCAGGAGCATAAACAACTTAGCACCCAGACTAAACAGACCACACATGTCTTCTAAATACCTCCACCTATAGATGAGCAGCCAGCTTTGACTCCCTCTGTTTTATGCAGATTATAAGCTTTATGCTTTTTGCTCCCAGAAGAAATATTTTCGCTGTACGAGGACAAAAATCGAGAAAACAGTCGGTCTGCACTGAGCGGCCGCTTCGGAGCCCACTTTCTGACAGCTTTAAGGTCTTCAGCGACGGCTTCAAAGACAAATTTCTCAGCCTTGCAGCTTTTCAGGCTCCTTTTTTAATCTTGGCCTTTTCTTATGCTAACATTTGTTTGAATCACATGAATCTGACATGTTTTAAATTGGGCATATCGTGAGCACAGAAGACTTTAAAGCCACCTGCTAAATTACAGCATGGAGTAGTCATAAACAGTCCTCCCTATAACCGGATTCAGGTGGGAGCGTCCTCGTTTTCTATCCAGTCGTGGGTTTGAGGCAGCCAAAAAATCCAAGCGGGGGGGATTTACAGCTTCTTGTCTGTTTGAGGTGTTGACAGCAGCTCTAACATCATAATCATGCTACAGAAAATGTTATCTGCCTTTCTGTTCGGCTCACAGCACCAGCGCTCCAGAACGCCTGCAGAAGCTTGTTGACTTCACCGCTGTTTTGTGTGGCTGCATAGTTTACGTTTACTTACCCTTCGCACACTAAGCTCATCTTCTCGGTCCGGTTCAGGTAATGAATAAAGGGAAAATCTTTTCCTCTTTGACTTAATTATTAGTCATCCCTCCTCTGTTTATTTTTACTTCACGAGTGAGGTTGCGCAAGAGCAACCTCTGATTGCCTCGAGGCACTTCGGTGTCAGCAGCAGAGGCCGAGCGGAAACCGCCAGATGGTTTATGGTTTTGGTCCGCAGTGTTTCTTATCACCTTAAAGCTCAGTCCCACCGCAACAACGCTGGAGAAGTGGCTTCGGTTTCCTGAAGAGAACAGCCCTGTTTGTTTTTTTTTAAAGGAGAAAAATCAAACATTTGTCTTTTTCAAACACCCCCCTCTTTTTTGTCGCATGGCTACACGTAAAGACCCCCAAGTTATGGCGGGAAGCTCGAGTTTCTAATTAGAKGGGGAAATGAACCCTGTTAATGACATCATCTTCCTTCTGGCTCAGGGTTGAAGCGGTTGTGTGGATGTGGCGTTCACGTCAGTGCGAAACTTCAAACAGTTGCACACAAAACGTCAGGCTTGTAATTTACCTTCAGTGACTCCTTTTCACCTTGTTGGACCATCGTTAAAGTTTATGGGAACTTCACTGCTGATAGTTTTTTTAGGAAGTCTTTTGAAAAGAGGAAGAAAAAAAACCTGAGCTTCTTTGTTACATTTAGCATCGAAACAGTGTTTTCAAGCAGACCYTGTATGGTAAAGTAATAGCTACTTTTACAAGCGACAGCTGACTG
This sequence comes from Austrofundulus limnaeus, assembly GCF_001266775.1. Lineage (NCBI taxonomy): Eukaryota > Metazoa > Chordata > Actinopteri > Cyprinodontiformes > Rivulidae > Austrofundulus > Austrofundulus limnaeus. The sequence goes on from NW_013952545.1 coordinate 913,503, forward strand.
AAGGCAGAAGTAAAACCTACCATCTATTTTCCAGTCTGGCTTTTCCTCTGTTTTGTAAACACCAGAGTGTGGAATCATATTCGCTGAACTAACAATTTATTTAGCAGTCGTATAGTTTTTGAAAAACTGAGTCAGTTTTAAGTTGCCTTTTGGTCTTTTCTGTTGGAACGTTTGCAAGGGCTGCTCACCCAGCCTCAGCTCTTTRCGTCACTTCCACCTTCAGACGCTCACGACTCAAATCTATAATTCAGCGAAGGCAACGTAAGTCATGAAACATGATCTGACAGATCTCCATCTCCTGACAGTCTCCCTTGTGTGTTGGGGGCGGTGACAGCTGTGAGAGCGGCCCTTCTCGCYCGCTGCTCTCACATCACTCTAATTGTTCGCAGCCTGAGCGTGCGCCTCTGTTGCTCTGCCACATCCAATCACGATCAGCCGTGCCACGCCGCCCTCCGCTCATCCGTGAGGAAGACGACACGGGCCCGGACAGTCCCTCCAACTAAGGCCCGGCCGACTTTTCCCACTTGTTCCTGACAGAAACACCGGACGAGAGGAGGGGTCTCTTTTTGCCGAAGTCRGGGGGGTTGGAAAGCAGGTCGGTTCATCTGTAATGAGAGAAGACAGCCGGTTGGTTCAGCAGAGGTTAACAGCTAAGTGTAAATGGCAGCAGGGAATAAAAGAAGACTGTATGTCCTGATGCATCTCAGTAATCCAGGTAAAAAATCAAAAAGAAAAAAATTGTGTAGGTCTTCTGGACGGGTTCTTCTCTAATGAAACGTTTCGTCTCTCCTCCAAGAGACTTCTTCAGTCTGAGAGTTTCAGGCAAAATTCAGGCTTTTAAGCACTGCTTTCATGTGACTGATACTCACATCACATGGCTATCGTTGACACCTAATTAACACTTATTGTTAACAGGGGGTGGAGTGATACTGGCAATAGCCGCGCTGTAGGAGGGGGACAACTGAAAGCGTAGGCCTCCACCTCTGTTTAATGATGGACGGTTCTTTCTTCACAAAAATGGCTTCTTTTACTCCTCTCTCAAACCAACGTTCCTCTCTATTAAGAATGAGAACATCCTCATCTCTGAAAGAGTGACCGCTGGCCTGTAAATGAGTGAAAAATGCAGAGTTCTGGCCATTAGATGTAGCTCGTCTGTGTTGGGACATTCTTTTGAACAGTGGTTGCTTTGTTTCCCCGATGTATAACTGGTCGCAGTCCTCCTGGCACTTAACAGCATATACAACATTGCTCTGTTTGTGCCGGGGCACCGGATCTTTGGGGTGAACCAGCCTTTGCCGTAATGTGTTTTGGGGTTTGAAAGCTACTGGGACATCATGTTTAGAAAATAAACGTCTCAGTTTCTCYGAAACACCCGTAACATACGGAATAACCACTGGTTTGGGTCTGGGTTTGGGGTCTTCATTTTCACCTGAAGGTTGCATGGAATCCTGTCTGTGTTTCCTGTCTGCTTTCAGGAAAGCCCAGTCAGGTTAACCACACTGCTCCAGGGCCTGTCGTGTGTGTGATTTCTCTKTCTSCCTGGCTCCTGGGTTTGTAGGGACACTGTCTGCTCTGTGGTACAGAGTCCTGATCACTCCTAACTTGTGTTCCAGTGGGTGGTGGGAGTCAAAACGCAAATATCGGTCTGTGTGGGTGGGCTTACGATGATGTGTGTATCAGTCATGTGATGTGAGTATCAGTCACATGGAGGCAGGGCTTAAAAGCCTGAATTTTGCCTGAAACTCTCAGACTGAAGAAGTCTCTTGGAGGAGGGACGAAACGTTTTCATTAGAGAAGAACCCGTCCAGAAGACCTATACWRTTTTTTCTTAAAGAAGAGTGTAGTTTGTGCAAAAACCTGTAAGGGGATTCATTTGTTGTAGACAGAGGGTTCTGGTAGAAACGGGCTGATTGATGAGGCAAACATTATTGTTGGATCAGGCTGAATATTTGGACTTTTTTTGGTATTATCCACCTTATTCATGGGGGTGCACAACTTCCTGACTCAAACACCAGGAAGTAGCAGTATAGGCTTTGGCTAACCAATGTATCAGAGCACGGACCACAGTTTATATGAAAGTAATTTATGTTCGGATTACCAGAACAAACTATATTTTTTGTTTTCTTTCCATTCCTAGTAGAGTTCAGGTACCTGTTTTACCTGTTGTGCTGTTTGCGGCCACACAAACAACCAGACCAAACTGAATCAGCGGCTACAGCAACCAAAACAACATTAGTGTTCCTATAAAAAGCGGTATAGCTCGCCTACCGACAGATGAGGAATCAAAAASAATGTGGCTGAAAAATCGGGACCTGAAGCGACCCGCGTCCAGCTCCATAGCTCGATTACAGCAAACCACTTGAGAAAAGACCCTGGCCACTTCTTCAGGTCGTCCTCCCGTCCCTTGACCACCGTAGACAGCATATAACCGTATTGTCCCGTTTTAGCTCTGCCCGGCAGTGTTCCCACATTTTTAAATCCACAATGGTCAGAAAAACTGTGTTAGCTTGTACTGTCACACAGAAACTAACGTCTGTTCACGTTCACTCTGGAAAATTGTTCCCATAAGTCATGCAAGGCTTCATGGGGCCTATGGAAATAAGGTGGATAGAAGTTTTATCATTCTTCCTTTTGTAGTATGAGCAGCAAGTTCATACCAAAACTTACCTTTTGGTCCACTGCATACAACTTCTATAATCATCATTTCCAATCAAACCAATCATTCATTCCTAAATCTGAATGGAAATCTGTTCCTTTTTTTCTGCGTCATCAGATTTAAACACTCAGATGTTTTCTTCCTTTCCTAAGATTTGTTTTCGTTGTGATTTCTCAGCAGCTACGGAGACCAGAACACAGCTGTAAAATTTGAACAGTCATGCTGCTGTTCGCTCACGTTTTCGTCTGTGTCAGTCATATTTAATCAAACACACCCCTGATTCTGCAGAAGAGCCACGTTGGCTCTCGGGCTATGAAACGTTTAATAATTAATAACCGAGCTTTAACACAGAATCCCGATGATTAATTCATGATTATTTAACGTTTTGGAGAAACCACAGTTATTTAAATACCAAAATAGTTTGAGAGGTTCTCATTCAGGGTTCTGACGCACTTTCAGAAAAAGAAATAAAGGATTGAGTGATTGCTTCTCTTTTGCTGATCCAATCATGTGTGTTTGGAAAAGTTTCGTAATGTAAAAAGTGAAGTGGGGCATTTTGTTTGCTCAAAAGTCGTACCCTTTAGCGTTGCTTTGTTGTGCGGACAATAAATCAATGCTGACACATTTAAAGCTGTGGAAAGTCTGTTGCTACACAGAAGGAGGGGCTGGATGGGGTTTGGAACCACACTCACAGATGAACCAGTGTTTGGGGACACAGCTGGAGCAGCTTCAAGCTCCAACCTTCTTTAAACACCCCTGTCACAAACACAAGTTTTCTAACCTTTTTCCTGCAAACATCAGCAACATGTGTTTGGAATAATTCGGCCAGCGTGGGGCGAGTGGGACACCGCCTGCTGCACCTGTGGGACGTGACGGAGGAAGAAACCTGGCGTGTTTTATCACAGCTGACCTGATTGTACGGTAAACAGCCATCATCCACTGCAGCCTCATTTAGGACTCTGTCGGGGCAGACATATGTTCGTCTGGCAGAGTGAAAAAACGCAGTGAAATAAAACATCTGGCCGYGTGCCAGACGGAGCTGTCTCTCGGAGCATTCATGCCAGCTGAGATCTTAATGAGGGTTCGCAGCGTGAGAACACAGCTTCATAATTTAAGACTCTGGGAGATGGAGGGATGCGCACAGATTCATGCCTCTGTACTGGACTGTGCAAACAGCCTCAGGATGGGCTTTTTTTTCCTCTGGTTGTTTTGTAGAGGAGGGCTGTGCTGCACCAACACGTAGCAGGTTGCTGTGGTTTGTATTTCTGTTCACATAATCCAGGCTGGAGGGAGCAGCAGTGGTGCTGTTCAGAGCTGCTGTGCTAACTTGATGTAAGACATGTACAAACTAAAGTCTCCACATTTAATCTCATCGCAGAGTGACACATATCCATAATCAAACATCAGTCATGTGTATTTTACAGTTTTACAAAACTTGTTTCACTAATTCAGGGTTGCTAAATGCTACATGTAACACAAGGATAGCTAAATGTCCTGATGCATCTCAGTAATCCAGGTAAAAAATCAAAAAGAAAAAAATTGTATGGGTCCTCTGGACGGGTTCTTCTCTAATGAAACGTTTCGTCTCTCCTCCAAGAGACTTCTTCAGTCTGAGAGTTTCAGGCAAAATTCAGGCTTTTAAGCCCTGCCTCCRTGTGACTGATACTCACATCACATGGCTATCGTTSACRCCTAATTAACACYTATTGTTAACAGGGGGTGGAGTGATACTGGCAATAGCAGCACTGTAGGAGGGGGACAGCTGAAAACGGAGGCCTCCACCTCTGTTTAATGATGGATGGTTCTTTCTTCACAAAAATGGCTTCTTTTACTCCTCTCTCAAACCAACTTTCCTCTCTAGAGAACATCCTCATCTCTGAAAGAGTGACCGCTGGCCTGTAAATGAGTGAAAACTGCAGAGTTCTGGCCATTAGATGTAGCTCGTYTGTGTTGGGACATTCTTTTGAACAGTGGCTGCTTTGTTTCCCCGATGTATAACTGGTCGCAGTCCTCCTGGCACTTAACAGCATATACAACATTGCTCTGTTTGTGCTGGGGCACCGGATCTTTGGGGTGAACCAGCCTTTGCCGTAATGTGTTTTGGGGTTTGAAAGCCACTGGGACATCATGTTTAGAAAATAAACGTCTCAGTTTCTCCGAAACACCCGCAACATACGGAATAACCACTGGTTTGGGTCTGGGTTTACGTTATTAAGGATAGCTAAAGGATAGCTAAAAGTAGCAAAAGCATTGCTAAATGCTAAAGCTATCATAAGAGTAGCTAAGGGTACATGTGAAAGACAGGAAGCTAAATGTATCAAACGGCTTACTAAATAAAAAAGCGCCAACATCTATCTAAGTGCTAGAACTAACAGAATAGTAGCTAAATACTAAATCTGACAAAAGGGTAGCTAAAAGTAGCAAAAAGCTAGATAGATGTTAAAACTAACAGAACAGTAGCTAAATGTTATGCACATGTGACAGATAGGAAGCTAAAAGTAGCAAATGGCTTGGTAAATGAAAAAAATTGCCAACAGCTAGTTAAATGTTAGAATGAACAGAACAGTAGCTAAAGGCTAAATGTGACAGAAGKGTAGCTAAAAGTAGCAAAAATGTTGCTAAATGCTAAAACTAACACAACAGCAGCTAAATGCTTCATGTGACAGAAGGGTATATAAAAGTAGCAAAAAGCTAGCTAAATGCTAAACCTAACAAAACAGTAGCTAAATGCTAAATGTGACAGAAGGGTAGCTAAACAAAGCAAAAGGGGTACTAAATGCTACAACTAACAGAACAGTAGCTAAATGCTACGTGTGACATATAAGAAGTTAAAGTAGCAAATGGCTTGCTAAGCTAAAAAATAGCAGAAAGCTAGCCAAACTAATGGTACAGTAGCTAAATGCTAAATCCGTCAAGGAAAGACAAAAGTAGTTCCATTGCAAAAAAAATAGCATGGAAAAATTTAAGCAGGTGATACCAGGTGAAAGCAAAAGAATGACTGCTGAATCAGCATATTCAGATTTTCACATTTCAGATGTCTGATCAGCATACACGTCAACTTGTACGGATTGTCCGTAAGTTATAAGGATTTTACGTCATTTTGCGGGTATACGGATGTATAGAGCAATCTCACGGATTTTTTCAAGTCTTGCAGATTTTTTTTTTCAAAACCTCATTTTCAAATTTATCTAACATGTCAGAGCCAGGATGATTTAAAAAACAATAAATAACATCAAACAGCCATCTTCCAACTTGTTCTGCCGCTAGAAATAAGTTTTGAACTTTTTCCGCTCTTCTCCTGCTTCGCAGCGGGCGCTTTCATGTGCGCAGCTGACGGACCCCCCCTCCGCGGATGCGAGTAGTACGGATTTTTAGCAAAATTTACGGATTTTTGAGGCATTTTATGCAGGTAAACGTCCAAAGAGGTTGACATGTACTGTATGCATCAGCACATCTGCTTGTTGGGAAGCTGTAATGAGCAGTCAATCTCAAGATGCTCTTTTTCTGTGTTCCAGATTAATGCAGTGTTGACATAGGCAGGCTGGTAAAAGTAGTTCTTAAGTAAACACAAATGGATGATGGTCTTTATTACCATGCTGAAGGGGCTAATCTTTAACTGGCCATTCTCCATGGATTTAACCATTAAAACACTTTTAAATCAATTTCTCAACTGAGAAAGGAAACAAACAGACATCCAGAGAACCCTCATGAAAATGATCCAGGACTTGTTTTGTAGATAATTTGCTGAATCGGCTGGATGCTTGTCAGTATGAAGAATAGTTTAAAATTTGTGCAGATGGAGGCAGATTTCTCTTTCTATGCGTGGATCATTAGAGCTGTAGGTCTACACATAGAAGTCCAGGATGACTGATTATCTGTCTCAAACTTACTGAACTAAATATTGTTGATGTTATAATWAGAGATTTTCCTCATTTTAATTTTAATTCTAATCATCTTAAGATGATAAATCATTCCAAACGAGGGGCAGGTCGTTGGAGCTTGAATCCAGATTTTGACGTTGCTAGTTGCGTGCCAAGTCTGCGAGTTGCTCCTTTCCTTCAAAAGCTGCAAGTGAAAAAGCAAATACAGTGACTCATAAAAGTTTATAGGTCAGCTCTGTTTAGTAATCGGCAGCAGCAACACCCTTCCTGAGCCTTGGGGAAAAAGGAACTTGCTCAATCTTTTGATAAAGGCAGAATAAATGTGAACTTGTTGGCATTAACCTAATCTCTGGACTACCTGGATGTTAGCAGGGATAAAGGCCTGGCTTGCTGTATAACAGCTGTTGTATCAAAGGTTCATGAGTTCATGCTGCTATTATGATTTGATATTTATTAGTTYGWGGATTTAAAATTCCAGATTACTGTAAATTGAACACATTTGCTTACTTTACTGTCTTATTTTTAAAATCTTGATCTTGCAGTTGCACATCTTCCCAGCATGTCATAGTACATATCCTTGGCGCTGTGCTCAGCTGCCCCTGTGTTAATTTGATCTGAATGACAAAGGAGCTGCAACAGTGAGTTAAGAGCCCGTCTTGTCCTTTTTTACAATTTTGGGAGGAGRTCTATTCAGGTCGGGGGTCTCTTAAGTCATCCCAGGTGGCTTTGCTGCTGCTGCTGCTCCACTTGACTGTAAATAAATCCCAGGAGGACTCCCAGTTGCTAATGGAGCTGAAGGCATCACAGTGGGGCAGTTTAGGCCTTAGTCTTTAGTTAGTCTTTTGTGTCTGTGTTGGGGTGGGGTGGGGGGCAACAGTAGCTTACGTAGCCTCATCTCTTGGATTTTATTGTTGCTCTTTCCCTGACTAATGAGGCGGAGCAGCCAGGTCAACACTTATCTGTAAACCTGGAGGATGACCATTGTTGMTGGCCATTAATAATGCAAAGCAAGACCAGGACTCTTTGTAGGGAGGGTGGAAGAGGACRTCACCTTATTCTGCAGACTTCTTGAGGTTTGGGTCTGTAAATTTGCTTAATGACCAAAGAGCACCACAGAGTCATGAATCATGGCTTGTTAGAGACAAACGTCTACGTTCACACAGTGTAAAGGGACTATGTGGGGATGGCCTATAAAAAAACAACAGGATATGTTTGATTTTGGCTTCTTGTTGTCATCTGATCCCCCTTATCTGCCCAAAATTTAATTTTACTGCGTGCTGAATACGATCCCGTGAGCTTTCGAGGTGGGGCTTTGTGGTTTTATAACCTCTTATCTTGTGTTTACTTCACAGAATACATAATTCACAGAGGAACCTAAACGGTTTTATTCAAGGCCAGCTGGTTCTTATGGGAACACCCAACAAGCTTCAATCGAGCTACTGCACATAAAACTAACAGAAAACGTGTCTAGGGTGTCTTGTGTTCCAGTTTGTTTTCATTGCATTATTTAAAACTTTCAAAATAAAATAAGAGTTGTAACTTTTTTTTTACCTAAGAACAAGCAATAACAAGCTCCAAACTTAGCCTGCATCCATGTGGCATGAACAAATCAACTGATTTAAAAAGCTCCAATGACAAGTATCTGTTGGCGTTGTCTGAACGTCTTGATGCAGGGCGATTACGAACATCTGGTTCATTTTTGACTGCACAGATGCGGCTAAGCATGCCCTGCAGGCTTGACCATCACAGRAAGGACAAGAGTTTTATTAAATAGCAAAAGCCAAACGCTTAAAGGACATATCAWGCAMAATTTACTTTTTTCGCTGTTATATACATTTTTTGTGTAATTGGAGTTTCTAGAGGTGCAGAAAACCCATTCAGTTTTCTTTATTTTCTATCACATTCTGGACTATTATGTCAAATTTTTTGCGATGGAACTTCCAAATAAGATCTGGACCATCTACAGCAGAAGTGTCCAAAGTGGGGCCGGCGGGCCAAATTTGGCCCACCAAGCCCTTTGATTTGGCCCACCAGCAGTTATCCTGGTTACTAGATTGTAATCTCCTGTCTTATGTAGAAATACTATATTTGCACTTTGCCTTTTCAAACATTGGTCCAACTATAGGTACAAGGAGCTTTAGTCAGATAGTCTTRACTAATGGTGCTCACTTTATCTTTGAATTATGTTAAGATTAAACTTAATATACAAGTAACTTCAAGAGACATTTATTTATATTAGATCTAAGTCCATATATAGATTTACACACCTTATAAGACCACATATACTCAAATTTTAAATTATGAAAAGTCCCATGAGCCTTTGC
>NW_013952545.1:923380-925749 GCF_001266775.1 Austrofundulus limnaeus
GAACAAATACATAAGTATGTAGTGTTGATATCTTTCTGCTCTGGGTTCAAAGCCAAGAAAACAACTTAAAAAATAACTAATCATTTCCGTTCCAGCCTGAATTTTTTTTTTAAATATAAAGAGATCCATCCAGTTGACCAAATACATGAAGGGCTTCTTTCAACTGGTGAAAGACTTCAATCTTCCAACTGAATGACAAAATGCATAAATGCAAACTTTTGAGTCAACCATTTATTGCAGTTTGGGCAGTTGTTGTGATATGCATATTGCACAGGCTATTATTGCGATGAYGGTAAAATTTCGATATATTGTGTAGCCCTAGGTCTCACTGTTGTGTTTGGGGATCCAACAGTCTGTTGGTTATAAGCTGTTTATAAATCATAAACAGTACGTCTGACTCTGGTTCTAAATCCCAGGTCACAGAGATCCCTATGTCAGCTCTACACATCTTCAAGCCGCGAGCTTTCTCTCACACATACCAAATGATCTGCTCAGTGACTACCACCCATGGCTACTCAGATGCTGGTTGACGTCACGCTGCCTTGATTCTTTTATAAATCACATCAAGGCAAGAAGAAAGCATGAACGAGGCTTGAAAGTCATGTTCTTTAGAAATAGCATGCCCCCCCCACCCCGCCCCACCTTATAGCCATTTGAGTTTTTAACATGATGAGCCTCGAGTCTTAAAAATGTCACTGGCTTGACGAAAACGTGTCCCAAAGGGATGAACTCCTCCTGGATTTCTGTCTGGTTCTGCTTTGTTTTATTCACCATTGTGTGACTCATGACACCCTTCCAAGTGATTGGGTTGTGTGTTGCTAAAAATACAGCAACGTCGCCGGAGCGTAAACAGAAGCAGTTCTCACGCATAAAACATATTTAACACAATACATGTTGGCACAAGCTGGACAAAAGCTTTTGAAGATTTCACTCAGATACTGGGAGTAACGGTAAAAGGGCCGAAGAGGGAAGCAGAGAGAAGGGTCAGGCGTGTGTTTACGAGAAGTGAGGGAAAATGAAAGGGTTAGGAGKTTTGGGAGTGCAGTGGGGAAAAAAGCACAGCAGCATTTTGAAGGAAAAGGTGGGGTGGTGTTCACTAGAAATGAGAAGACAAGGGAAGAGTTCAGAGGTTAATAACAAGCTACAGTGGGAGAGGAACGAGGTCGTGAAACACAAGAGAAACTTAAAAAACTCTCAGGCTTTTCACAAGCTTTAAGATCACAGGACAATGTGCTGGCTACTAATTTGACTCATTACAGTCAATGTGCACCAATTAACCAGTTTAGGTCCTTAAATTTTAGAATACTGAATTAATTCATGTTTGTTTGGCACCATCTTTAGGACTCAAATACTTTATTACTCTGAAAAAAACCTCTGGAAGCAGCAGATTTCCTTGAAGCCATTAATGTCTGATTCAATGATTGCACACAGGCGTAAGAAGCCGAGCTGAGGAAATGTACTGAAAGTAGGGCAAGCACTGATATTTCTTTAATTTTGTGCGATTCAAAGCTATGATCACCAACTTTGTGAGGATTAGTTCCATTATTTAGGTTTCTTTTGTTGTATTTTCTTTCAGTATTTTATTGGCAAAGTTTTCGGATGAACAATAACTCATTACCACCCAAGGCTACCACAAATCCCACTTCCTTTTCATTTGTCGTCAGTGTTATTTCTATTTTTTCTTTCTTTTTCTTATGCCAAGTTCAGTTCTTTTTTTTTTCTTTTTCTTTTTTTTTCTGCTTCCACACCTGTTGTAAGACATTTTCTTCTCCCCGGAACTCCACCTAAAAAAGCTTGACTTTTCTGAGCTCCAACATCTGGAAAAACTAACCAGCATGCCAGGGCCCTCATTCCTCAGGTAATTTATAGTGACGTGCCATGTGACGGGCTCTGTAAGGGGTACGGAGACTGAACGAATGGTGGTGAAACATGAGCTCTTCTTCTGAAGTTTCAGGACTTTAAGGTTTAGTAGAAGCTGGAAGGTACAGGAACAAACATATGGCAGGACGACACCGATTAGCTGTTTGCTGGAGTAAAGTATGGCACAAAAAGGAGCATGTGATAGCAGTGTCTCAAGAACTAAAGAGAATGAATGAATGAATGGATGAATGAATGAATGAATGAATGAATGAATGAATGAATGAATGAATGAATGAATGAATGAATGAATGAATGAATGAATGAATTTATTTTTTCGGGACAGTGTACAATTAAAATATATTTTGATGCATTGCACCAGATTTAGCCTAAGGCAAATTTACATCTGTAGTCCCATCAAACAGTAAAAACAAAACAACATCCAATAGTAAAATAGAAATAAGAGAGGAAAAAACAGAAAAATAAAAACAATATAAAACTAGATACCGCAT
>NW_013952545.1:925803-934744 GCF_001266775.1 Austrofundulus limnaeus
TCCTATGTTTAATAGTTTTTGAGCTATAACCATACACCTTTTTCAGATAAATTGGGGGTCCAGGGGGGTGGGGGCACTGATGGTGGGCCTGATGGATAGAGCTTCATCAGAGCTAAACAACCAAATAAATCTGGAGCTTCTACGTTGAACAGTTTCTGAGTTATAAGCATTTTTGCATGTCCAGAGACCTCTTTTTCAGAAAATTGGGGGTCCGGGGAGGTGGGGGGCACTGATTGGTGGGCCTGATGGATAGAGCTTCATCAGAGCTAAACAACAAAAGAAATCTGAAGCTTCTATGTTGAACAGTTCCTGAGTTATAAGCATTTTTGCATGTCCTGACACCCCCTCTTTGAAAGGAGCCCCCTCCTCAAATATGGGGTCTATCGTAAAACCGTTGGCTGGCGCAGTGTAGGTCAGACTCATCTACAGTCCTGCCAAGTTTCATTTTGATCGGTGCAGCCATTTATGTGCTACGGTTGACCAAAACTCTCCGGAGGAAAAAAAAACAGTATGAAAACAATATGACTCCCACTTACACTTCGCGTGCGGGGGTCATAACAAAACATTTTGCTATTAAAAAAATACATAAAACACCCCACCCCACTCTCCAAACATAAAATCATGCCCACCTCCACCCCACCCTCCAACTCACACAACCAGAAGCAACTCTAAAACCGATTACCCAGTGCAATTCAATGATTGCAACATTGGGTAGATTTAAGATAATTTGAAGATTATTTTTAAAACTAATAAAAGAACTACAAGACTAAGACTTCAGACTAACTCAAGGCTGCAATTCAGTAATGATTTTAAATGRTTTGTTGTGGTTTTGTTTTCAATATTAAATAATCTATAGCTCAGAAAGAACAAGTGTCTCATTATTTCTGTCAAAATATGAGAAAAATCAAAAGACCTCTGACTGCTRCCTTAACTTAGCGATGATTTATCATAGAAACAGTAAAACCAAAGTTGAGTGAAATGCATTAGAAACTGGCCGTCAGGTTGACTTTCTGTTTGGATATTACCACCTTTTAAACTTATAATTGCTCCAATTATCAAAAGATCACTTCAGGATCTTTTTGAAACTCACTCATAAACACAGATTGTCATCATCATTTGCAGCCCAGAGAGATCCTGTACTAACTTTGCTGTTTTACAAGTCATGAGTTGAAAGCTGTGCAAACAGGGTGAGCATGTTTTAACAATAAAAATGGATCCTATTTCCGTGTCATTCTTCGTTTCTTTTCTTGTGAAGGAAATGCTAAAATAGCTGCTTACACACATGGGCTCGTGCACGCACACGTACAATATATAGACACGTAACTATGTTGCGAACTTTTCTGGCTAAAAATACTCCCCGCGTAAAGCTTTAGTCTGTTATCAGCGTGTGCTTCCCCCCGTTTTTTACTACTTTCAATCCTCATAAGCACTAAAACATAAAAGATGAAACGTGTCTCTTTTGAGAAACGTGGCGGCCTGTGTTACAGCCGCTGTAACTTTTTAAATAGCTCGTTAATCCGAAGAGCTCCGACTGTGAAACTTGTTACTTTTGACATGTATAAGTTGATTTAAGAGGCCTTTCAGAGGGTTTAAATTACAACAGCCTCACCGTCTTTTTCAGATAAGAAGCACACTCTGTTAAAAAAAAACCTTTAATTTTTCAAACAGATTTCTGCTTTTTTAGCTACTTTTTATACTCTTCAGTTGGTGCTGAAATAGTTTGTTAAAGCTAAAAAAAAGTTTGTATAAAAATTGTACAATAATCTGCCTGCCACATTTTCATTTGATCRGTGAAACAGGATGTTTTTGCTGCCAGAGAAAAGCTGAAACAAATAGCCTCACAGAATGTAAGAGTCTGGTCGTCTTCCTGTGCAGAACAAAAAAGGAAAAAAGAAAAAAGCAGACGTGCCATCATTCTCTGGTCAACAGTTTTTCAATTTTTATTGAGGCTTTTTTTTTATTTCCCCTCATTTATTTATAAGCCCGATGGTAATTAAATACTGAAATATATCAACCTTATATTTCTGCTTGCTCCTCTCCTGCAGCTCCTTCGGGCTTTAAATAAACACAACCTGAGCTGATCTTTCGGGATTGCTCTCTTTCCTGCCATCTGCGTTCTTTCTGCTMGCCCTGGAGAGCAGCACATCCAACTAAAACCACTTTTTTATCTCTCTCTGTCTCTCCCAGGAGTCTGCACAGCCGAGGTGAGGACGAGGATGCGATCTCCTTCTTTGCCATCTGTCCATCAATGGACTGAGTGCTTCGGTGCTGGCCACCCTTAGGTCAACTCAACCGGGACGAGCGCCAAACATTAAAAGTCTTGACCCGGTGTCCCCTGGACGGCCTGCGCTAAACAAATATTTGAGGCCGTTATATCTAATTTCTCCAGGCGGCCACCTCGAAAAAAGATCAACGGCGAAGGGTGCTGTCGGGAGACGGAGAGGAGCGAAGAAAACGTGGGGGAGGAMGCAGTAACCCTTTCAAAGTGCATCCTGCCTGCTATTTCTGCTGCTCTGTGGGCAGAGAGCATCTTATTTGGGAGAGCTGTTGGTCGACACAAAAAAAGGACTTCCCTGTTCACTGCCTGTTTAAATACCGGAGAAGATATCAATTTGTCTGAGCCCAACAAAGAGGCTGTAAGCTATCTATAGAAAACATCGCAACAAACTTCAACTTTGTGGTCCCGTCAACTGCCACTTCTCCATTACCCCTCAAAAAGATTCAAGAGCTGTGAGAACAGGAATGAAAGCTGATTTCTACTCTTAGAAACGACTCCAAAGCCCACAGCAGCTCTCTGTKGGAGACCGGAAGCCGTAACTTAGCTTAGAGCTCGGAGTTTTGATGCCTTTCCCAGCTCAGTGAAGTAACATGAAACCCCTTTCGCCGATTGGGTCCCCCTCACCTTTGAGGCTCCTCAACAAGGGTCCAGAATACCTGCGCAGGCAAATAGACGGAGGAGGTCACGGCCGCTCTGTCAGYGCTGTGGAGAGGCTGGAGGCGGATAAAGCCAAGTATGTGAAGAGTCAGCAGGTGATCAACACCAAGCAAGAGCCCGCGCTGGTGCCCTGCRCCACACCGCCACCGCAGCAACGACGGGCCATTTCCGTCCCGGGGAGCCTCACTCCTCGTCTTCCCCCGCGCCGCTCATCCAACACCCCCTTCTCCACGCTCTCCGGCTCCTTCACCTCCAAGGATGAAAACGAAAACGACGACGCAAGGAAGGAGAACAGACAGACGTTGGTCGACGTTGAGGCTCATAACAGGAGCAACGTGAACAATGTGACGACTCCAGTCCCCCGGACTCCTCGGGTTAACGGTCTGGTAGCGCCCCACAGCGCCCCTGTTCTCAGAAGGAGTACGGGAAAACGTATGCTGAGGCCGGACTCCCTCGTCATCTACAGGCAAAAGAAAGAGTGCAAAACCCCCAACGGTGCGACCGTGGGAGAAAACAACAACATGGAGGTAAAGGGCTACAGTTTTGTTCGCCGGCTCTTCCAGGGATCCATGAGGGAGAAGGGGAGCGGCGGTGAGAGCCGAATCCAGAAGATGGTGATCGGGGAGGAGAAGGGACCGTTACGGGATGGGGACTCGCGAATGTCTTGGACCAACGACAAGGATGCAGCGGATGGGGGACCAATGAGCAGGAGGTCTAGTAAAACCGAACAAGAACGAAGCCCAGAGTCTAACCAAAGCACGGGGTTAGGCTGCACTGACAACGGTTTTACAAATGGCTCCAGAGACAAAGTAAACACTGGTATCACCAACGTCAACAACGATGACCCGTGGAAGCGAGCGTCCCCGCCACCCAGGAGGAGACAGTTTGGGGAGCTGCAGCGCTCCAAGTCAGACTTGCAGCTSCGCTCCTCGGTGGCTTTGTCAGAGCAGGAGCATTTCTTCGACTTCTGTGGGCTGGACGTGGACATGATAGAACGTCTGGGGCGGGAGAACTTCCTCTCTGGTGCCAGTTCCATCGACACGCTCTCCCTGGCGCTCCGCAGCGTGGGTGGAGACRGTTGCGGTGGGTCAGAGCCCAGTGAGTTCTCCCGGCACTCGGGAGACGGACTGTTCCAGGACGAGCTGGCCGAGCAGCTCCCCACCGGTGTGTCGATCATCGAGAGAAACGCTCGTGTCATCAAGTGGCTTTACGGGTGCAAAAAATCTGCTCAGGAGGGACCAAAAGAGTCAACTGTTTAGTTCTGGGGTGCAGATTTATGTGCCATGGAGTGCTGTGCTGTGTCTGCTGAGGTCTTTTTAAACATAAACCCACGGATAAGTGCATGTTTATCAGGAGATTAGAGGCTGTTCTGTGAAACCAACAAATGTTTCTGGGTTTTAAATGATACAATTTAAATGTGCTGCAAAAGTTTCACACATCAAGCGACCAAATTCTAATAGAATTTTGCTATTTTTCTTAGTAGTAATAAGAAATTTGCATTAGGTTTTCAATATTTTACTGTAATTCATAATATTGGACATCACTGTTAAATTKACATCTTTTGCATGATAATGAACAAAATGGAGTGGTTATCAACATAAAACATCTCTCTTATTGATACAGTCAGTGTTGAACAGACTGAAGATAAAATAAAAAGTCATAAACTGATTAACATGTTAAACTAACGGAGATAAAATAATTAACATATTGCACCAGAAAACAAACAAAAAATAACGTGTTTACAGAAATAATGGCTCCGTGAAAATTTTGGTCATTCGTTTTTTGGTTTAAAAACATATTGAGAAAAGAAAAATGGACGGTTCTATTTTTATTTTACACTCAAAAACGAGAAAATGCTCCGTCTCTTTATTTTTGTCAAAACGGAAATTTAACATTGTTCTCTTGGCAACTCACTGCTGTCCTGTGGGTCCAGTTGCAGTATTTATCGCGGCTGCGTGTTCAGCTAGTTATAAAGTTATTTGTGTGTATTCATCTCATCAGACCATTTAAGACAGATGGAGCTAGATAAATTGTTTTTTTTTAAGAAATTAACTAAACTAGATATAATAGTAAACAGTAAAGTCTGTGGTTAGTTAAAGAAATACAAAAATAGTTAGCATTACAGTCATTATAATTATATAGATATGCATTTTTGTTGCTGTGATTTTGCTATCTTTGTTTTTGTAGGTGTGGAGCCGAGAAGTCGGGTGTGCTGTTTTGTGTTTTCTCCACATATATTTCACATATCTTCTAATCTCTCTTTCACTCTTTCTCATTACATTTCACTTTTTTCTTTCTCTTTCTTTTTCTCCTATTAAAAAAAGCCACTGATGATGAAGAAGCTAAGATACTAATATTCAGATATTCAGTTCTGCTTTCTACTGAAGTGGCAAAAAGTAGTTAGCATTAGCTAGCATTAATTTATTTAATTACAGGCAGCCACATTTTATTAAAAAGTTATTTAGCTAGCTCCATCTTAACCCTTAACAGTTGCCCCTGAAATTCTTTAAAAGTCTTTCAACATTTTTTATTATACATATATTTGTAAGAGTGTAAAACTAAAGGTAAGAACCGGAGAAAGTAGTCTGACCCCGGATTTACACTACATGCGTCTCTGCTTCGCTGCGCTGTGGTGCGCAGGTCGCAGCTGTTCGTTTGTGTCTCAATTTATACAGACGCCGTTCTGCTCCGGTCCGACAGAAAGTGTGTGGAGGAAGGAGATTGCGTAATAAATTCAGTGATAAATGTGGAAGTCACAGCAAAAAATAATTAATTCTGTGAAAGACGAACTCCAAACACAGCTGAAAACATAGATATAAAGGCTTTTGATATCTAGGTTGAACTGTCTCGCTGTTGTCTTTCTGAAACTTCTGATTTCAAAATAAAATCCACGTCTATCGTGTGTACACATATGCTTCATGCTACATGTTTCCATCTGCTTCCCAAACAGAACAATACATTCTGACAGCATTTGTGTAGAAATATATCCATATACTGATCAATATAGCTGGGATTTGGACATTATTCTGACAAATTATCCCGCATAATAGTGTCTTATTTTGAAAATACGAATGCTGTGCTCGTGTATTTTCCTGTTGATGCGATGTAATCTNGCTGTGGTGCGCAGGTCGCAGCTGTTCGTTTGTGTCTCAATTTATACAGACGCCGTTCTGCTCCGGTCCGACAGAAAGTGTGGAGGAAGGAGACTGTGTAATAAATTCAGTGATAAATGTGGAAGTCACAGCAAAAAATTATTAATTCTGTGAAAGACAGACTCCAAACACAGCTGAAAACAAAGACATAAAGGCTTTTGATATCTATGTTGAAACTGTCTCGCTGTCGTCTTTCTGAAACTTCTGATTTCAAAATAAAATCCACATGTATCGCATGTGTACACATATGCTTCATGCTACATGTTTCCATCTGCTTCCCAAACAGAACAATACATTCTGACAGCATTTGTGTAGAAATATATCCGTATATTTATTAATATAGCTGGGATTTCGACATTATTCTGACAAATTATCCCGCATAATAGTGTCTTATTTTGAAAATACGAATGCTGTGCTCGTGTATTTTCCTGTTGATGCGATGTAATCTTTAAAAATTGACTCCGGCACAGCTCCGGCATCCGACAGGAATAGGATCGTATCTAATTTTGCCAGATCGCCGTTCGCTCACCACCACCCTGCGCAGCCGTGCGCAGCCAGTGTAAACACTCTCATTGATCGTAATGGGTGCGTATTTGCTGCGGAGGTCGGACCGGAGCGGAGCGGAGCCGGAACGCATGTAGTGTAAATTAGGGGTGACGCCCTAGTTTTCAAAATAAAAGCCCCTGGTAATGTCTGGAAATGTTTAAAGGCAGAAACTGCACTGGTGGAACAACAACTGGTCTGATAACGACAGTGTTAAACTTCCAGTTTGACAAAAATAAAAAGACGGACCGTTTTCCCATTTTTGTGGTACAAAATGAAAACAGAATAACCGTTTTCTTGTTTTTCAATATCCAATTTTAAAGCAAAACCCGAATGACCAAAAGCTGACAAGAATAAAATAACAAACCACACTTTTGTTCCACTGAGAAATACTGTCGTTTAAAATGCAGTTATGTACTGCAGAAACAATATGCACTTTAAAATAATCTGATTTGCTATTAGTGAATATTTCACATCTTTTACAGTGGTTTTTTTTCAGTGCAAATTATTTTTGATAAGCTCCTGGCTTCATTTCTTCCCCTGAATATTTTAAATTAATATCATTAGCATTCCATGGCACACAATCACCTTTAGTCCCTTCACTCCAAAGAGATTTTTTTCATGAGATTAATAAACAGCCACTGCTAATCTTGTCAGATTGATATGTTGTATTTATAGATATGAACGTGTTGTGGCTGTTCTCGCTGTAACACGGAGCGGTGTCTCCCAGTGTTTGTGTGTTTGTGAGTGTGTGAAACCAACATGCTGTCTCTTAATGTTTAGCCTCTGCGCAGTTTTTGACAGAACTGGATTCTGAGCTTATCGTTAGCCCCTCTTAACGCGACATGAGAACCACACGTGTTTTTTGTTTTGCAAACATGTTGGGATTCTTGACACTAAAGCTCCCCCTTTTCATGACCAATTTAAAACGAAGAACCACTAAGCTATGATCTTTGTGAACGGGGACTGTGTGTGTGTGAAGTGAACCACGAGTACCTCGTTTGAATCTGTCCCAGTTTAGTTTGAGTTGCTTCTTTTTTTTAAAACTCTTTAAACGCAGGCGTTGGAACAAATATGTGGGACGCTCCTGAGGGCTTTTTAATGCACTGAACTGGACAGAAACAGGAAATGAAAGACTAATTTTCAGAGATTCATCTCATTTGGTGTTTAGCTCSAAGTTGGATTCAGTGAAACGTCTGCATCCTGGACAACTAAGGGCAAAAATGTGGGCCAGTATTTATTTATTTTATCTGCTGGTGAAGGTCAATGCTAACAGTCATTACGTGTTTGCCTGTTGTGCGAGTGTATGGTTCGCGAAACACATTTGTTTGTAATGTGTGTGCCGAACAAAACCTGAGCAGAAATCTCACAYAAGACAGAAAAGAAAACACAAAAATACCAAAAAGCCCAAGCTGATAAATGTTTTAGGGAGTCGCCGTCACCATCTGCAGGTTTCCAGATGTGTAACCTCTCCAGCTGGCTCCTCAAAACATGCAGGGGAGGCCGACTCTGCCCCTCCTCTCACTGATAACTACAAATCCTACCTCACTTCATCCATTCTTCACATTTTATCTCCACGAAAGGTCATTTCCATCCCCCCCACCCCCCACCCCGAGGATGCCTCTGAAATCTGCACAGAGCTGAAGGTATGTGGAGGTGAGGCTGAGCGCTTTCAGACTTCACGGGCACCGTATATTTGTACACGTCATAAACGAGCACGACGCTCACAGCCTTGATGTTCTGTGTTAYGAGCACGACACACTTCGGAAACAAATTCACTCTGTTTTCTTTTCCTGTGGAAAACCTCTTGGCTGCATGTTTGCATTGTCACTGTGTAAGTTTGAACTCTTTTTTTTTATCTGATGCATATGAGAGATTTAAGTTTTTATTCCAAAGAGTAAATAAAAACAATTAAAATGTCAGTGTAAATGTGTGTTTTTTTAAACATTTTTTGGTTTATTTGGAGTGTGCCCAGTACTAAAATGCATTTTAAAAAAATCATAATGCCACTTTTTTTCTCCTATAATTCATCCTATTAAAGCTTAGTTTTCACATTAACTCCAATGGCTAGGTGCTAATCTTTTTAGTATTCCCAACATGGCATGCTTTACTGGATCTGCAACAGGTTTGTAGACAGGGAGGCTTGTGTTTGGCATGATTTTGTGTCTGAGTGTTTGCAGCCTCCTCCTTTCAGCATCTGCAGACATTCCAGATCAAAACAGACAGAAATTTTGTCCTGATGCATCTCAGTAATCCAGGTAAAAAATCAAAAATAAAAAAATTGTATAGGTCCTCTGGACGGGTTCTTCTC
>NW_013952545.1:937506-939193 GCF_001266775.1 Austrofundulus limnaeus
GACTGAGACGGCTGGAATGGGGAATAAAACCGGCAACCCTCCAGTTACAGGACGACTCCCTTAACTACTCCTCCACAACCACAATAAATCAATACATTTATTAATACTTTACCCATAAAGGCTAATTACTTCTAATTCCAACATACTTGTTGTTTATTCATGCTTAAGCACCCACGAATTAACTATTTTACATACTGTATGTATTTGTATATAAAATGCTTATATAAATGTACTTTCATACCATGCATTAGACATGCATTAATGGTTAGAGAATGGTTGAAGTGACTATCTATTAATGTGGCAGTGCATCAATAATCAAGGAATTTGTTGTTATTTAAGTATTTTGGTGAACTCTTCTAAAATGAATATTATAAGTAATGCTCTGAGGGTAAAGCATTACTAACTGTGTTAAYATATTGCTTATTAAGTATAAATCATCCTTATATAATGATGTTTTTAAGGTTAACTAACAATTTATTAATGATTAAGTAAGGTTAAATAATGTGTAGTTACCAGTTTTGTTTTGTTTTTTTCATTTTGACATCTGCTTCATGAAATGTGTCAGAGTTTGTGTGAGTGGAAACCAGAGATAGAGTGGGTGACCTGACGATCGTGGTGTCTGGTGCTTTCATAACATCATTTCAAGGTGAACTGAGCTGTAAAGGATCACACAGACCCAAAAAAAAAGATTTCAGACTCATGAGCCAAAAGTYTTATTTCATTAAACTAATTTTAAATCTTATGGAGCTACAGATGATGCAGCCTTTGATGGACTGAGTTGAAGGAACRTCGCTTCAGAAATAACCTTTAAAGAAGAGAAAATCAAATGGAAAGACTTGAAGGAACAAAACAACGTTTCCCCCCCGGCAGGAAGGATTCGTTTCAGGTTGCTCAAAATAAAACGCTGTATTGTCTTACGTAGACTAAACTTTGCAAGCTTGAAAGCTGCACATGGCAACACAAACCACGTTTAATAACTGCTCAATAAAACAGGCCCGTCTTGTTTCTTTCTTCCTCTCCCAGATGACACTTCTCTCCTCTCTCCTTCTGTCCTTCCCACAGAGGGCCACAACAATGGCCCTCCTGTGTTCCTGTGTCTCAGTGACCGGAGGGCCCGCTGCGACATCCTGTTTTGGGTTCACGGGACGAGGTTCAAACATGCGGGTCGTGTTTTGATCTTCTTCCTCGGTCGTGCCCGGACGTAAACACGTAACAGCCGGCAGAGAACCGTTCACGTCTGACTGTTGCAGCGGGGACGACGGGGTTTGGCTCGGTGCTGAGTCAGCAGAAAGGTTTCGAAGGCAGTAGGGGTGGGAGGTTGCAGCCGGCGTTACCTGTTTACGAGCTCGGTGTGCTCGCAAAGAGATGTTGGGTTGTTTGAAAAGAGGATGGTAAACTAGCAGGAGTCGTCCACGCCAGGCTTTGATGCTGCAGATGTGTTTTTTTTTTCACTCGCAGGCTCAGAGAACTGCCTCCTCACACTTTAGCCCACCAGGAAGTACAACTCAGCAAAGCTCTGACCTGAATATGACTTCATATAGTGATGGTTTTTTTCTTTCCTTATATCTTTGGAGAAGTGTTTGGGACAATTCAAAGAAAGAAAACTGTTTAAATAAACTCACATTGCAACTGAAACAAACGTATTTCTCAGGATGATTTAATTAAACTTTCTGTTGTTGTTTTTTTT
>NW_013952545.1:941411-942734 GCF_001266775.1 Austrofundulus limnaeus
TCTTTCTTTCTTTCTTTCTTTCTTTCTTTCTTTCTTTCTTTCTTTCTTTCTTTCTTTCTTTCTTTATTTATTTTAAGTAAGTAAAGTAAGAACAAATGTCAAATACAGACATGTTTCAGTTTTGGATGTTAAATTATGGAATGATTTGAGTGAGGAAATTAAGTTCAGTGACTCTTTTAGAGTTTAGAACAAAGTTAAAAAGTAAGTTAATGAYGAGTTTATTGTAATATTAGTTGTAATGATAGGAAAATGTGTTGCATGTAATGAYAATAGTAATGGTATTGTTGACTGTTCCCTGACTTTTTATGTGATTTTTGTGCATTTTGTGTATTAGAGAATCATTAAGCTTAGGCAAAACAAGCCATTGGYTCCTGCCTCTTCCCTTTTGATCATACACGGTTAAAATTGTTTTTGTGTGAAGTGTTCTTTTATGTGACCAAATAAAATTATTCATCTTTCATTCATAAAACATACATGTTGCAGCTGTGGTTYGCTGAGAGGCTCTGAGAAGTGATTGGGAAAACAACTGTCGTTCAGCACAGTTCAACCATAAACGTAACGTGAAACTAAATAACACAAAGAGGGGCTAACTTGTTAGCTTTACACACAGATGCTGTCAGCTTCTGATTGAGCTTAAAAAAAAACAGAAAACCCATGAATAGGTTTCTGTTTTAACTCGCTTTTTGGTAAAACTAAACACYGTTTGACTTCCAGCAGTATGCCTGTGAACACATGGAGGCTGAGTGCTTGACTGAGCTGCCTGCAGTCCAGAGCGGCTCCCATTGAAAACACATGAATCATCTTGAAGTGGAACATCAGGCACGGATAACTCTGCACTGCTGGGGACCCGAACACTTGTTTTCAGCAGAAACCTCCTACAAAAACTGTAACAATAGTACACTCACAGCTTCCCAGCATGAATTTTAAAATGTTTCTTCCATAAGTTCTAGTTCTTTAAAACAGAAATAGTTATTCACTGACAATATGATTTATAGTTTCCTTCTAACCATGTGTTTGTAACATAACAAAACAGTGAGAGCTGATGTCACAGCTACATGCTTCTGACTGATGTGTTGTTGTTTTTTTTGCCAGACTCAGATAAAATCCACATAACAGAGGTCAGGGGTTGTCTGGACTTATCCAACACAGCAGCAGTTGTTCTCATTATGTAATTCTGGTCCAAACACAACAGCTGGCTGACATCTGGAACTGCAGCCCACACGTTAACAGCACCTTCCTATTGTTCACTACGTAGGAAAAAAAAAACCAAAACAAAACAAACAAAAAAAAAAAGAAAAGAAAAAAAATTGTATAGGTCTTCTG
>NW_013952545.1:943682-945357 GCF_001266775.1 Austrofundulus limnaeus
AGAGAAGAACCCGTCCAGAAGGCCTATACAATTTTTTTTTCTTTTTGATTTTTTACCTGGATTACTGAGATGCATCAGGACAAAAAAAAAAGGTTTTATTGCAAAACTTCTCCTTCTAAAAGGTTGAAATTTAAACAACAGGGATGCTCTCCTGAAACACGACCCCGCCTGAGCTGAAGGTATCCTGTGTGTACACGGGGTCGTAAATCAGAAGAGTAGCTGCTTTTCTTTCCCCTCTCTRATGCGTGACCCCTGGTTTGGGGAGAAGAGAGAGGGGTCTCGAGCCCTCCCGTGGGAAACCTGACCACAGCCTCTTCAAAATAACAGAGCTGACGTCAGAAAAAGACGGCAACAGAAGAACRGCAGGACTGCCTGAGGGCTTCATCCTGACGGAAGCAGTTTTATGGGTTTTCTCTTCAGTGCAGTGATGTCGTTGACCTTTACTAATATAAGAGAACGACTAACTGCAGTCGGGCTGCACATACAACCTGTTTTAGCTTTACTGACACAAAATATCTTCATACGAGCATCACGGTAACGATTTAAAAGTTCACAGTTGTTGGAGATGTTTGCAAGTCACTCTGAGCAGATGTTCCTAAAAACCAAGGATTGCACAGATTTATTATAAAACTCGGGATGAATCAAAGACAAAGTTACTCAAATGACATCTTTGAACGCTGACAGATGATGATGTTGGTTAGCAGGCGAAGCCGCTCACTGATCAAAGACTCGTTTATTCCCGTCACAAACCAAAATTACAGTGTTAACAATTGGCAAAACTGATTTGGATTTGAAGCTGAAAACAATGTTAAATGTTCAGACTTGATTCGTTTAAACACAAAGCGAAAGTGGGATTTATTTTACGTTTAGCCGTCTTGCGCTATCGAAGACAAAGCCACTTGACAAAACACTCTGAAAACCAAATCATGAGTTAGAAACCAGTTCCAGATCAATCCTGGATTTATTACTGAGAAAATCTGTAATGTGAGTGAATATCCGAGTTGAGAAAAACAGACAGATTTTATGGTCAGATCTATTCCTGGACCTGTGGGAACATCAGGCTCACAGCTGGGCCTCGCTCCTCTGCAAGAAAACTCCTCCTCACTTTGATATCCGACTCTCGTGACAACTCAGATCCGATAACCCAAACTTCATCGGACGGMCGCTTTACCTTTTCACTTCTACTTTTAATTTTTCACCGAACGAGGTGAATTTGTTCTTGGACCAACGCGTTCGCAGCGCGGCCTGAACACGTCCGGTTAGACGTCCAGCTTTGATGGCTTCCTCAAAACAGCTGAGTCTGTGCGGGRAAAAGGGTTAAAAAGAAAAACTGACTGCAGCTTCAAATAGCCGTCCTCCTTCTTTATCTGCTGCAAACCTTTGGAGTCTCAGATGTTCGACTTTAGGGCAGAAGCAGAGACATCTGAGTCACTGTATGTGCTGAAGATGCTGCAGAGCTCACAGCTGCGTGGATAAAATCTGCTTCTGTATGAGATGTGCAGCTCTGGCTGGTTGTCTTAAAGGGATCCCTGATTAGTTGTAACATTAGACTTTATTTGATGAACATATATTTTAACTGTAAAATAAAACTGTAAAAATATTGTAGGCTGTTTAGTTTTGTAAATTTTTAAAAATATATTTGAACATGGATGGAGCCATTTTATTTACACGCAAA
>NW_013952545.1:948132-952242 GCF_001266775.1 Austrofundulus limnaeus
CTGTAAAACAGCAATTATGCTGAGTCAAGCTTGGTTTTTTAGTAATCTTTTCCTGTTGAATAAATAAATCAAAATCAAATCAAATCATCTTTGTGTCAATTAATGACCTCCTGTTTTGTTTAAGGACTCTTCTCTTCAGCRGAAGCAACAGGAAAGTTTACCAGATTTATTAAACAGTAACGGACAGCAGGCAATAAGCGAGTTCTATGACAATCAATGTCTTCAGGCAACAGTGGGTCTTTGTGGATAAGCAGACTGTAGTTTCTTAACTCAACCGGTGAGCAGAGAGTCTAATAAACCCAGTTTATATATAATGTCAAGTGACTGAGCAGAAGTGACACAACAGGTTTTATTTTCCCAGATGACTGTGGAAGAAACTGATTACCACGAGTTTCCATCTCCATCTTCTTCAGCAACACTTTCCAGCTCATCYTRGGGGACCCCGAGGCATACCCAGGCCAAAGAGGATACACAATCCCTCCAGTGAKTCTGGGGACTTCCCTGGGGTGGGACTAGTGGGACGTGCCCGGAACACCTCTGAAGGGGGGCATCCAGGAGGCACCCTAATCAGATGAACCACCTCAACTGACTCCTTTTGATGCAGAGGATCAGCGTCTCTACACTGATACCCCTCCATGAATGAAGGAGCTCCTCACCCTATCTCTAAKGTTGAACCCACCCACCCTACAAAGGAAGCTCATTTTAGCCGCCTYGTTCTTTCGATCCATGCAATGTATACAGAGCAAATGGAGAACTTCACCTTTCGACTGAGCTCTTTTTTCACCACGACTGACCAAAGCAACGCTCTCATTAGTGAGGACGAGGTCCCAATCTGTTGATCTCTCTCCATCATCCACTCAAGGCAGAGACTTCCCCTCGACTCAGAGGGRACATTCTACCYTTTTCCGTCCGAGAAACATGMCCTCAKATTCAGAGGAACTGACTCCCATCGCAACCACGAACCGTCCAGAAGGTCTTGGCCTGAAGATGCCAACAGAACCACATCATCTGCATAAAGCAGAGACGAGACCGTGTATTTCCCAAATCAGACCCCCTCCTCTCCAATTTCAAAACGGTTTTGAACATATACAACTTTAAAACAACAAAATGCATACAAAATACCTTCATATTTATATTAGAATGACTGATAAACACAACTTTCATCCACTTCTTTTAGCTCTTTGTGCACTAAAGGCCTGTTTTTCTACTGCAAGAACTTGAAGATGTCTTTTAGTCTTGGTGTGTTACTGCTTCTGATCCAGGCCATGCAGGGATTTATCCAGCGTCCTGAGCGAGTAAAACAAAAACCTCCGGGTTCAATCTGCGTATCCTGAAAATAAAATAAATAAATAAAAATCATTGCACATCTTTAGGCTAAAAAGATTATTAAAACTCAGGAAATATGAAAACATCAGGAGCTAATTTGTAAAAACTTGTAAGCTGGAGGGTTTAATTAGGGCAGCGTTCCTGTTTAAAATGCAGCTGAGAGGCTCTGCAGGTGGAGAAAACCAAATCTTAAACTTGATGACTCTGAAGCCAGAATCAGATCTTAAAATCTGCTTTTTGATATCTTTTTTTTTGTTAAACAACCCCTTTCACTTTCTCTCTTAGTCAGCATAACTTTTTGTAAATAAAAGCCTTTGAAAATGCAGCAAAAAGTTTGGGTAAGAGTAAACGGTGACATCAGAGCATCTCAATGCACCTGAACATGCAGCAGTTAGATGTTCAGTCTGTTGGCTGCAGATGAAGAGCGCCTGTCTGCTCTCCAGCTCAAGCTCTCATCAAAGCACACCAAAGCACTTGACCTCGCCCTGGTCTTCGCCGCAGCTCTGGGGTTGGCTTTTTCCTAATTTAACCCCCGTCTGGTCGCCGGGGCGAAGGGAAGGCCCCTCAGCATGGCGCCACCCTGGGCAGGACCTCCCGAGGATTCTGCCCTCAGAAACCACAGAGGATCCCCACCTGACATATCATCATCTGAAACTGCAGGGTCATGTCTGCAACTAGCTGAACCAACAGACTCAACATAAACCTATAATAAAAAACTGTTTATTTTAATGCAGGGCTAAACTCAGTGTGGTAATGCGTTTTGAAGACGACCATCCACAACTCTGAACGTAACTGACAGAAGAGACACGACGAAAATCAATTTGTCAACAAATTACACGCCAAGCGCCTGTTGACCTACTGAAGTCTACTGTGATCTAATAAAGTCAGTTTCCTTTAATTACAGTCTGGTCCAGCAGCGTGACCTCTTGGTGTCGACATTAGAAAACAGAGAGAAAATCATCGCTGAGACAAACAGCAGAGGATCTGATGGACACGAAGAAAACTCAAACAAAAAGCAGCTGCTGCTTTCTGTGAAGCTAATTTTAGTCATTCAGCTGATTGATAGAATCAGAATTCTTCACACATGATAAATAACAATAATCACAGTCAGAGGTGGGTAGAGTATCCAAACGTTAGGGGTGCAAGGATACTGAAAATTCATGGTTCGGTTCGGTTTGATACTTTAGTCTCACGGTTCAGTATTTTTTCGATACAAAAATACCCTTCTTAACTTGTAATATATTGAAATTAACTATGAACCTCAAAAGTACAGTTTTTAAATTAAATGTTGCTGAAACAGCSARTTTCTCAGTGGATCTGYGCTCAAAAATGCAGCCTAGGTGGAGTAGTCGAACACAGATCCACTGATCCTTCAACACAGAGCATCTTCAGAAGACAAGTTGATCAAATAAAAAGCATCTGTATTGTTCAATACATTGTGTATATTGAATGGTTTGATACGGGTACATGTATTGTTGCACCCCTACCAAACATTGTACTCAAGCATGAGCAAAAAAGTATTTTGCAAAACGGCTTCTTGAGAACAGAGTATGAATGAAACTGAGAGCTGATTGGCCGATTCTACAGTCACTCRATCACGTGGAGTTTCCCACACATTTTGGGCTCTGGAGAGCCAATAGACCAGGGGTACCCAAACATTTTCCCCGAGGGGGCCAAAATGAAAATCTATCCATGGCTGCGGGCCAAATGCAGTTATACAATACATGAAATACAAATACTTATTTAAGTAAAGTCCTTTATTTTTAACGGCTTGGCGGGCCAAATTTGGCCCACGGGCCCCACTTTGGGCTCCTCTGCAATAGATGAACCCAGTGGGTCAAAAAAGGTGTCAATCAAAAGAAGACAACCAATCAAATCGTTTGAACAGCCTGCTATGCAAATTCAAAGTTTGTGTAAAAAGTATGATGTAAAACTACTCCTAAAAGTTTTTTTTCCCCAAAAAAGTTGCTGAAGTAAATGTAATCCCCACGTCTAGTTTTATTYACACATCATGTTGTCTTCAAACGTTTCTGCAGTCAAACAAACAAAATAAAAGTGCTGCTTTTACTGAAACAAAAGCGTCACTGTTCTCCTCTGTGAACCTTTGGGCTTTAACTGCCAAAAAAAACCAAAATAAATCTGTCTAATCTGAGTGAAAGCCACAGCTGGGTCTAAGGTGGTGTGTGTGTGTGTGTGTGTGTGTGTGATGTCCTGCTGTGGGACGGTGTGATCACACCAGTGTCTCCTCCAGGGGAAGTGTGGATGATTCAGGTGTCTAACCGGACCGCAGTTTGTCACTCAGGTACAAAAGTCCTCAGACAGAACAATTACTGACTCAGCTAAAGACGCTCCGCAGGTGTTAAATGAAAGGACGAGTYCAGCTGCGGTGGTCTTTCGTTCCCCACCAGCTCTGCCTTTGAAACTGCTTCGACAGATGTCATCAGCAGGCAAAACAGAACAGAGCTCAGCTTTCAGGTTATAAAACTATCTGTGATATTTAGTTGTTTGCTGAGATGGTGAGCCTGAAGATAAAAAAGAAGCAATGCAACACAGAGAAATCAAAGTAYTTGGAGGTGCTTGAGCCGATGACAAGCAACATCATGACTGATAAGTAGGTTTTCCCAGTTTCTCAAAACTGATCATTGTTAACTTAAATAAAGAAATTGTGGTCTTTATTCTATGCATGACAACATGATATTTGTGACCTATCACATCAAATCAAAGATTAATCTCAAAGTGATGTGGATAAACAGGCAAATGATTGTGTTTTGTTAAAATTTTAAC
>NW_013952545.1:953778-956692 GCF_001266775.1 Austrofundulus limnaeus
GGACAGAACGTTGTCAAATGAGCTGCATAGGTTTGTATGATGAGATGTCTTCTTGGTTCTGCTGTGACCCAACGCGTCTGAGCTGATCCAACGTGACGAGAAACAGTCMAACCTCCAGCTGTGCAGCCGTGTGTGATTTCTACCTCGTTGGTTTAGATAAAGGTCACTGCCCCCCTGCAGGCTGCTGAGCTCAGACGTATGATAAGACTGTTTAAACGTGACATGATTTGCTTTATGTTAACAGTTTTCATCAAAAAAATCAACTATCATTGGACATACAGTAATGCAAGGGTGTAACTTTAGGTCTACCATTGGGGGGGTTATGCTCTAAAACACTGCATGTCATTTTTAGCAATTATGCTTAAAACGTAGATATTTGACATTGTAATTTTTTAAATCAGGTCAAAGTTACATAAAGACAACAAGAGAGTTGCATCTGTCTACTTGACCAGTTAATTTCTATTGCGTTTGAGCAAACAATGTCATTTTATTGGGGGGGTTATTTTGACTGGATCAAATTATTGTGGGGGTCATAACCCCTCTAACCCCCCTGCAAATTACACCTATGCAGTAATGCCATATTACACCTGCTGGTAATTTACTTCAGTCCTTCAAGGATAAGAGAAAAACACTCATTTGTTTCTGCTTTTTAACAATAAAGCAACATAGAAGATCAATTTCTCTTTTTTCATTTTTCAAATTAAGGGTTTCATCTAAAAAAAACAACACTTCTCTAGTTCACGCTCAGTCAAATCAGCCCCAAATTCAGATTTTATTGTTAAAACAAACCGACTTAATACCATCTTAATGTTGAGGCAGATAAAATCCTGTGAAAACTACAATATTTTACCATTAATCAGAGCTTCTGCCATTGTCCAAAATCTGTCATACTGTTGAACAAAATCAAAGGCTTAAAAAAGTTCCAATAAAGTTTGATCAGGGATTTAAAATCATTTTAGATCAAAACCGAAACATTTTCTGAATGAGAACCAAGCTTTAATAATGTTTTCTTTTTTTAAGTCTATTTCATGTGAAGAAATTCATAGTTATTAGTGGTTAGTACTGATGTTAAAAGCACAACAATATATTTTTAGGCTTTCCTTTTTATAATGTTGACAATGTTTAATCTATTATGTTTTGATTGATATAGATTAGTTACATGTCCGAATTATAAACAACACATAATCAACCGTTATGAGAACAGTAAGTGAGAATTTTGTCTGAATGCCTGTGATTCAGCCGTTGGTCAGTAGGGGACGAACGCAGGCATTGAAGACCCTGTATAAATTAATCAACTTCCTGGTTTGTCGCCAGTGTGGTTTTCCTTGTCAGCTCCGGTGGCAATAAAACCTCACTCGGTTCCAGAATTCTGGTTTTGTATGGTTTTATTCCTTCTACAAATCATTTATTTAACAGTGGTGGTTTTCATATTGACTTCAGTCTTTTGAACACGTATTTTCTTACATGTGAATTGTCTTAATTCAAATTTTCAACTGTATTTTAAACAGTTTTTTATTTTCATGTTGATAAAAACCCATTTTGGGATTGGCATAGCAAATTTGCCTAGGCTATAGATGGTATTGCTCAGGGGTGTCACTAGGTTTTTAAGGACAGGGGGCTTAGCCCCAGGAGACACACAGTGTTTTTGTATATTATATATTTGCAGTGTGTGTGTGTGTGTATGTATATGTATAAGTACAGTATATGTGAGTGGACTGTGCCTCTTGTGCCTTGTGTCTCTATATGAACAAGTGGAATGGATTGGATAACGACGCACCAAATAGGATCCCTACCTTACACTATAAATTAAAGGGAAACTGACAGATTTATGATCATATATTTTAGTTAATAATGAAATATTAAATGGTTATTTATTCTGACCACATCATATTGAATTTTTGTTAAAAAGACTTTAAAAAAATTTTTTTACACCAAAATAATTTAGGGGGGCTCCAGCCCTGCTAAAATAGGCCTAGTGACGCCACTGGTTTTGCTACTTGACACTTGTCCCTAGACAAATAATAAAAACTTCACTTTCACTAAAATTATCATCAATGTAGAAAATTTAGAAAAATTAGTCAAAAAACGTGTTTCACTGCAAACGTTTATTTATTTAGAAATTCATTCATTTCATTTGTAACACAAAATAACAAAGAACAAAAAACGTGTTTCAATGCAAACATTTTATTTGATACAATACATCTGCCTTAAAACAAATTGCTTTGAACAAAAAGCGATCATCTTATTTAATTATAAACCAAACATGTAGCTTGTAAAATGTTAGCTTCTGATCAAGTAAAAAAAAAGTCCTCATCGAAAACAAGAGAGCTTTTGTCTCCATCATTTCCAAAAAATGCTTTTTTCTCAGGCTGAATTTTTAAAATTCCTTCTGGCTGCTTTAAAGGAGTCGGCTGGTTCTCACGGTCATCTCTGTGCACGTGTGTGTTTGTGTGTCTTTGTGTTTATGTGTGTGTGTTTAGGCTTTAAAGGTTTTAGCTGCAGGTCGGGAGTAAAAGCAAAACACAACAACCCTGAGCAGCTGTAGAAACAGTAACTGGAGCCTGACGGAGATTCTGCAGAAGACCGAGGACAATACGTGCACACACGACGTCAACATATTAAAAATACATTTAAGATCTGGACAAACAGCACTTCAGCTGCTCATGATCTGCACCCTCCATGTCACTGATGTGAGGTGGGCTCTTTAATTAGAAAATTATCAATAAAGTCAACAAGTGTTAAAACAAACTGAAGGAAAAAACATGTTTATTGATTGAACATGTGCTGACAAACCTTTACCCTGAGCTTGTTTGTGTCGATGAAGTCAAATCAATGAATTTACAGCACAGAGACAGCTCATCAGATTTCAGCTGATACAGAAAGATGTGTGTCTTTGTGTCTATCTGTGGGGGGG
>NW_013952545.1:960089-962365 GCF_001266775.1 Austrofundulus limnaeus
GCATTGTCGAGCACAGATCCACTGAGAAACTTGCTGTTTCAGCAACATTGAATTTAAAAATTGTAATCATGAGGTTAAACAAATTGTCATAATTAATTTCAAGAAATTACAAGTTAAGCAGGGCATTCTCTTTTTGTATCAAAAATATATAAAACACCGTGAGACTAAAGTATCGAACTGAACCGAATCAGGCTACATGTCTGCTGTGTCCTGCTGCAGAATGACATGATTTGTGTCATGTGCAGCCATGAAGGATTGTGTACTAAGTAATCCAGTGTCAGATTTGTATGTAGTTATGCTTCTCATTCAACCACAGTTAAATTCACTCCATCCATGAGATACAATTCATATGGATAGTATTTTTTTACTATAACAAGCCATAATACATAACACACACCAACATAATTCATTGAAAACAATGAAATAAAAGTAACAACTTTCTACTACTTGCCTAAAAATGTAGGAGTACAAAGTACAGATAACTGTGTGAAAATGTAAGATGTAGAAGTAAAAAGTAGGCTGAAAAATAATTACTGAAGTAAAGTACAGATGCCCAAAATTTCTACTTAAGTACAGTAACAAAGTATTTGTATTTAGTTACTTAACAACTCTCACAGTAATTAAGTAATTTTTCCTAAAGTTAAAATACTTTTCTGACTTTATGGTTTACTTTGTTAGAGTGATTAAAAAATGTTTAGTACAATAATTATATCCTAAATTCCATCATCATGATTGTAAATATAAATCTAAAGACTGTATTATTTAAAGACATGGTTGATAGTTTTCTTTCTTTTTTTTATCCAAATATATTTTTTTTTCAGATGAGCGACTACACAACAAAAGACACAACGAGACACTTGTGGACCGTAAAGCACTCACTACGTCACGGCTGAATGAGGTTTTGCACTCGGGAATGCAGATGGACACCAAAAGAAAACAAAAACTTTTAACGAAACAAAACAAGAAGCTGACGCGGCAGCAGTCCGCTGAGGAGAACTGGACGTGGTGAGTGGACACACAATGGTCAGCTCGCAGGTTGAGAGAAACAGAAGGGTCTGATGGGAAGAGTGGCTGCAGCTGTGACTAATGAAACCAGGAACAGGTGTGAGTGGACACACTGAGGAAACTGATGGTGGAAATTACCGAGGGAAGCGACTATATGCTTAGAGGAACACAAACAGGAAACAAGTGGGAGAATAAGAACACAAACTGAAAACTGAAAACAATCAAAAATACACAGTTTTTAGATCGATTTTTGCAAATATCAAAGATGTTTATTTCTTATATTGAGCTTTTTCCTCTTTAGCACAAACCTAAACCTTTAAACTTACAGATTCTATTATAAAACATATTTTGCTGACAGAATGAGAGTGATTTCTCTCACAGGTTTAGATGTGACTTACATGAGTCCGACTTAAAAGAAATGTAAAAACATTAGCTTTAGACAATTTTACTAAAGGAACAATGCATGCCGAATGTTTTAATGGTTTCTTCTCAGAAAACATATAWATTTTGGTGAGAAGCTGCTTTCGATGCATTATAAATAGGAGCAGAACGGAAATTCTGCTCCTGTCTCCTCTTGTCCAATCTGCTGTTCAGTTTCTGCTCCACAAACCACATTTCCTCTGAATACAGCCGACTCTGTGTCCTAAAACTGTAATATTGACTTCAACACAACAGGCAGGGAATTGATTTTCCCCTCACTTTATTTATGACGGAGTCAAACCTTTGGGGGCCAAAGAATAAATAAATAAATAAATAAATAAAAGCTCACGTTTTAGATCATGTTGCTGAGCTGAAAATACAGAAGGATCTATTTTGACTCAAAGTGAGTCTGACAACTGTGGGGCAGGAGTGGACGGAGCAGCCGGGACTCAGCGAGTCTCGCAGGATCCGTGATGACAGCAGAACATCTGAGTGACACCGGAAACACGTGGAAACAGAAAACGGAGGTCATCGTTTGAATAAAAATCAAAAGACCCTGAGCTTCTGGCTTATTAGCTGACGTTATTTTCACTTTTTGTTAAAGGTGTGCTGTCAAATTGAAATGCAAAACCCCCCAGCAAAAGGTTCAAACATGGCAGGAAAAGGCTGTTTTAAAATAACAGGAAATTCAGTAAAAGAAGGAAATGGGAGATGAAAGGGAATCTAAAATGATTTTGACTAAAGGTACAATCAAACCATCAGAGCTGGAGGCCAGAGGCAGAAACTGATTCAGAGGTAAAGTGCGCCCTCTGGTGGTTGGAGGAAGAATTATCTGCAAATTGCTTTTATTA
>NW_013952545.1:962680-965423 GCF_001266775.1 Austrofundulus limnaeus
AAAACAAAATATCAATAATCTGTAACATTTGAAAATGACAAAATAAAAGTAAAGAAATAAAAGAAGCATTGAGCAGATTTTGGCCGACAGTCACCCTGCATGTTCTATTTTCCCTGAGCTGAAATCACAAATCAGAACTTAAAAGGTGCAACGTATAAAAATTGTGGGCTTTTACTGCATTTMCAAGCTTTTGGTGCAACAATCTTTATTCATTTTTATCAGAACAAAACAACAGAATAAACCAGTCAAAAGGCAAAAAACAGACAACTGAAAATAAGAATGTTGTTACTTTTTTATCACAATAAAATATCCACTCATTGCACATTTTGGTCTCAGTCACAATCAGAAAATAAAACATGAACTCAAACACACATTCAAAGTTAAACTTTTCCACTTTTTTTTCTTTTCTTGAGAAAAATCTTCATTTGTAGACAATCGTGTAAAGCTTTTGTCACTCTGCAGAACCTCTGAACCTTAATCCACTGATTCCGAACAAGTCAAGTGAGCTAATCCTCGTCTAATCCAGATATCACTGCCTTTAATCTTTTAATCCAGTTTTTTTCTAAACTACAGATTAACCCAAGTTTGTTGAAAAGTATTAAGGCCACTTTTTGTGGTTTAAGAAGCACTTTGAGGAAATCAAACTCTGATTTGAACCTGTAAACCAGCAACAACGCTGAGTTTTCCTGCAGGATGACAAATATGCTGAGTACCTTTAACCACAACAAAACAATTTATTATTTACCATAACTGTCTTTTATTACAAGTATTTAGCCCTTTTTGTAAAATACACAACAATCAATGTTCCTGCATAATTTTCTTTCTTTTCATGTCCTCCACACCTAGTTGGTCTTCGTCACGCTCTTGGTCTTCAGCTCTGCCAGTTTGTTGGTGACAAAGTTCCACTTGAAGGAAGCGTCCTCRCCGCCTCCTCCTCCCAGAGACACGTACTTCGAGAACCTGTTGTTGCTGCCGCCTCCCYCTTCGTTCTCCCCGCCCTGGTTGATCTGCCCGTCCTGCTGTTCCTCCCCTCCGCCAGCCTCTGTCACCCCCGCCTCGCCCTGCTCT
Organism: Austrofundulus limnaeus; assembly: GCF_001266775.1. Taxonomy (NCBI): domain Eukaryota; kingdom Metazoa; phylum Chordata; class Actinopteri; order Cyprinodontiformes; family Rivulidae; genus Austrofundulus; species Austrofundulus limnaeus. The sequence goes on from NW_013952545.1 coordinate 963,749, forward strand.
GCTGCCTCCTGGCCTCCTGCAGCAGCAGCTTCGGCCTGTTTCTTAGCGGCCCAGTTGGTTGCGAAGCTGTCCCAGAATCCTGAGCGTCTGCTGGGCTGAGGAGGTTCTTCTGGTTTCACTGCAAGTGGACTGGGAATACAAAGAAAGCAGTGGGTGCCCTGGAGTTCTGTGTTTTTATTACGCTTTACTCAACCAACATAATCAGAATGATKACAAGGTTATTTCAAATCGGTACCAGGTACAAGTACAGATTATAAATGAAGTATTTACCTGGTATTTACAGGGTTTACTTGTTGCCAGTAAGTAGTTACGTTTACTCGGTTAGCTACAAGGGGGTAACTTTAAGGTCTGTCATTGCAGTTATACTGTAATTTTTTACATCAGGTTAAAGTTACCTAAAGACAACAAGATTTGCATCTGTCTACTTAACCAGTTAATCAGTGTGCATTGCCAATGCAATGCACACTWTTGTGATTCGTTTCCCATCCAAGTCATCTCAACTTTGCCATGCTTCTCCTCCTGCATACTTTGTCCTAGAGCTGCCATTGTAATTTATATCTGTAAAGCCCCAGTGCCAAATGATGGCTATGCCTTTTGGTGCCTGTAAAACACAGTTTTTGAAATATCAATGTTTAATAAATTATAATGGCAGTCAATGGAGCCTTGTATTGGTCCAATACTGCACCCTGCTGCATCTACATAATATGGTACTGCACCATAGTTTCATAATATTTAAACTCAGTAGTTCAGTGACTACTATATTAATATGATTGTATTTTGATGTTTTACTATAATATTGTCCTCATACTGCTCTATTGTTGTAATATATTGCAGTTTAGTGTCAATAATTGTATTGGCAAAGTGGCCTCTTTCTGCACACAAACAAAACAACCCCTGCCACCACCTTCTGCCGCAACTCCATTGGTCCAATGGTTTATGTCATGGACTTTCATGTGGGAGATCAGGGTTCAAACCCCAGCTAATGTACCTTTAAGAATAAATCTCTTCAACCCTCATATTGTCACACAATTACCTTGATTCTATGCACCTGCTGACTTGACAAGCACAAGCTGGTATAGAAAACACATTTGAACTTGGACAAAGTTCATTCTGCAAGTGCAATGCACACTTGTTTTTACATCGTAAAAACCCATGTCTAGTTTCTATTGTGTTTGAGCAAATGATGTCATTTTTTGGGGGGTATTTTGACTTGATCAAATTATTGCAGGGGTCATAACCCCCCTAACCCCCCCTGCAAATTACGCCTATGCTTAGTTACACTTGAGTAAGTCTTTGGGGAAAATGTACTTTTAGGAGTACTTTTACTAAGCTGCATGTTTTCTTTTTACTTGAGAAATTTTATAATGACCACATATATTTTAACTTTTAATATACGTTATACTTTTACTTGAGTAAAAATGTTGGATACTCTATCCACTGTGAGTAACTTCACTGAATGAAGAACAAGCTTGTTTTTACCAAAAAAAAATCACCAGACACAGAGACACACCTGCAGCTTTTGTTATTTTCATACATTTTATTTTGAAAGGACCTGATTTGGAACGATGTTTCTTTTGCTTGGATTTGTTTTTATGTTATTTATATGAATTGTTTTCATTTTGATCTTCAAAACACCAAAATATTCAAAAAGCTTCATATTTTGGTCCATCTGATA
>NW_013952545.1:965433-969523 GCF_001266775.1 Austrofundulus limnaeus
ACACACACACACACACACACACACACACAGTTCTTGTTAGTTTACATGTTTTATATTGAAAAAAACTGATTTGGAAAAATGTTTCTGAATTTTTTATTTTGTAGTTATGTTATTTTTATGACATATTTTCCTTTTGATCTTTAAAAAAACACAAAATTTCGACATCATGTTTTTGTTTGGTCTGATGATGTCATTTTTAAGTATTAAATGATTGATGTGTTGTTCAGTTACTCAGTACTTGAGTAGYCTTTTTAGGAAACACTTCTTCACTACTTGAGTTATGTCTTGGATGGCTATTTTTTACTTTTACTTGAGTAACAATATATCTACTTGGGCACTCTACCCACTTCAGCTTGTTGCACATTAGGAACTAAATTCAGTCTATTTTCATGCAATCAGAAAAACACTGAACAACAACAAGAACAACAACGTCCGTTCATCAAGTCTGAACTAAAAATCAATACAATACCAGGAAATGAAATGTAGTGATATTTGAGTGTAATGATATTTTCTTACATATAGTACCGATGAAGACTAAATTGTATTATGAACTAACTTATTGGTATAACACATAGGATGAGTACCCAGTAAGTACCCAGTAAATTAAAGAAACATACCAGGAGTGTACTGTGCTGTATGATGAGTTACTACCAAAGAATTGTTGCTTCTAAAATATGGATTTAGTGGTTTCACCTGAAGGCACTTCTTATCTGTACATTTAAATTTGTAGACTTTAATATTGTTATTTGTACTTAATGTGGTCTTTACCAGGATGATGAAGTGCTCCAGGGAGGAAGTTGTAAAAAAAAAACAGTTCCCAACCACTTGTCAAAATCAAACAAAAAACATTAAAAAGAAAAAAAAAAGTAGGTCCTCTGGATGGGTTCTTCTTTAGTGAAACGTTTCGTCTCTCCTCCAAGAGACTTCTTCAGTCTGAGAGTTTCAGGTGAACTCAGCCTTAAAAGCACTGCCTCCACATGGTGGACAAACAGGTTAGTCATATGCAAAAGAGGGTCATCGCCTAACAATAGGCTTGATTAGYTCTATTGTTCATAGAGGGTGTGTCCCATCACCTGACTTATTGGTTTGGATGCTGTGGTTCTTAGGTGTCGTGTCATGTGTGTGTAGTGAATGCAGGCGGGGCTCAACGTCCCCTTGTTTTTGTCCATGTGGAGGCAGTGCTTATAAGGCTGAGTTCACCTGAAACTCMTCAGACTGAAGAAGTCTCTTGGAGGAGAGACGAAACGTTTCACTAAAGAAGAACCCATCCAGAGGACCTACTTTTTTTCTTTTTGATTTTTTTCTTCCTGGATTACTGAGATGCATCAGGACAAACAAAAAACACATTTAATCAGTAAAGTGCGAAGTCAGACTTGAAGTTTTTTCACTCACTGGTCAGCCACCGGCGGACTCTCGGTCTCCTCCAGAAGCTGATGCTCGTCTTCTTTGTTGAAAAGAGCTGAGAGTTTGTTCCAGCTTTTAGTCCCGGCCCCCTGCATCTTCAAAACCCCAAAAACACAGGGTCAGAGGTCAAACCGGGTTTTAAGCCTAGTGGTTGGTTTTCACACTTTAAGAAGGTGAAGTGTTAAATATTATATCGTCAAATCTGTCCTGTGGTTTTGTTCCATGCTGAAAATATTGTGTGATACGTTTGGAAGTGTTAAAAGGTGTCGACATACTTTTTTGGCCAGTTGGCTCACAGAGTTGGGTCCTTCATAATCCTGCATTGGACTCATGTCAACCTCCCCTTCTGTGACCTGCAACAGCAGCAAAACAAACACGATTGCGTTTTTTTTTTTGTCCCAGTTTAAGACAACTTCAAGGGATTTCTGCACAAATGTCGACACTCTGTGTTTAGAGTGTGTTACTACAAGCTGTAAGAATCCCGGAAGCAGAAGTTGTGCTCTTCTACAGTCGACAATAAGACTATTTTTAGACCAAAATGGTGTAACCTTATTACTATCATTCTGTCTCTCTTAATAAAAGCTTGCACAATAACATCAGTTTGAGCTTAAATATAAAAAATACAACAGATTTAATTTGTTTCATAGTCAACGTGAGCAAAATCATTTCAACAGGAAATTTCTCTCCAAACATGCATTTTTTTTGTTTAGTTTTTTTGCAGCATTGCTTCCTTTTCTAGTGAGAAGGTTGCAGAAGTCAGCTGGTTGATCTAAACACGCCCCGAAGAGTTAATCTATCTGTCTCATGCCCTGTCTGTCAGTCACTGCAAGGCCAACTAATCTGTTTGCTCAGCTCCTGTGCGGGATCGAATTTCTCAGCTCTGCAGAGATCTAGGTCAACACTACGCTGTCGGTTTCCTCGATACCAGTTCCTACAAAAAAWAGCAACAATAAGCAGAACTCCATAACAAATTAAAGAAAGCCAGGTGCGTTGTTGCACTGAACATGGTATCGCAATGTGAATCGTGGTGCAGCTGAACTGACATTACTGACTAAACGAATGGCAGTTTTGGACAGACCAAGGGTTCGACTTCTGCAAAGCATCACGGAATGAGCTGGTCGGATTAGACGTTTAAAAAAAGAGGAAAGGAAATGCAACGTTTCCATTCTTGCGCAGAACTGTTGGGTTCCTCCTGACCTCACACTTCAATGAACATAAGCTCGAACCGAGGAGTGACTCATTTACAAACGTGTTCTCTGAAAGGTTAGGGAGCAGCAACATGAGAGACTTGAAGTGCAAGAACTGCATACGAGTCATCTCTGAACTTCTGATGATAAAAGTCAGCCATAAGAGCGTTCGACCTTACAGTCAATAATCTGACTCATCAGAATCGAAAAGACGTTTAAGGAGGAAGAAATGAGTCCAACTTAAAGCTTTCAGGTTGATCTCAAGTAGCCGCACCGAAGAAATTAGCAAAAATATCTGACTCTACTGCCAAGAAACAAACATTTTTCACACTTGATGATCAGTTCCATAGAAGATTGGGAAAAAAGGGGGTTAACTGTGTACCTCCTCAGTAGTGTCCTCCTCATACTCAGGGTTTAGAGTCTTCATCACTTTGCTTTTATAAACCTTCCACATGGGATTCATGTTTGCACCAGCAGATGCTAAACGCTCAATCTGCAAAAAAAAAAAWAAAAAAAGCGTCCTTTACTTCACGGGCCCTTCCTTCCACCAGGTCTCCAGTTCCAGCTGAAGCTCAGTTGGGCCTCGGCAGACCTGCTTCCATGTGAGACCCTCTCAGCGGACGATGGGTACCCGGACTGTGCTCAGAACCGAGGCCGGAACTCGTTCATAACTCCTTCTCCTGACCAGACCGTGTCGGCTTCATCAAGTGGAGTTAGCAGCTCAGAGTGCAGGTGATGCTGGGACGTTGTGCGGCTCGTGCACACCGGCACACACACACACACACACACACACTCACTCACATTTGTCACAGTTCATAATACCAGCCTCGGTTACTTGGAAACAGGTGTAGGTTTCCTCATCTATATTTTAGAGGCTCTTTTTTCCAGAGCCAGAGGTTCATTGTGTGCCAGCTTTGGTAGGTTGGCTCCTGTGACTCTGAGGCTCACACGGCTGCACAAACACTCTCCTGACATGTCCGTGTTGGGAAAAAGAGAGTTTGAAAATGTTCTTTTCATAATCTGAGGATAGCATCCTCTTCCTTTAAAGACATGAAACACAAACCAAACAAGTTCTCTCCAGGGTTTGTTTTATTCATTAGACAATCGGCTCCACGTTGTTTATTTCTGGTAACATCCCTTTGGTCACTTCTACACCCTTCATCCTCCTCTCCATCCTCATTGGCTGCTGCAGCACATCACAAAACACTGATGAAGTTCAGGTGCGCTGGCAGGTTGTTCGTGACAKCATGATACCTGCGAGGCTGGTCTGGTGTTGGGTGGATGAAGAGAAACGTACGAAGCTCTGATGACTGATTGGGTTTCACCAACATGCCACTACAGCATGCAGTCCGGTTCTGGTTGAACAACAATTATTGATTTTTATTACCAAAACCAAGTCAGGTGGAGTGATACTTTTTAATGCCACCAACTGTGGGGTGCCATTTGTAAAGTTACACAGTCAAAAATTACCACCAATATTTTTGTTTTATTTTGCCTTT
>NW_013952545.1:970621-974030 GCF_001266775.1 Austrofundulus limnaeus
AAAAATAAATCTCTTCTTTCTTTTTTCTTATAAAAGGCTAAATAAAACAAAAATATTAGTGGTAATTTTTGACTGTGTAACTTTACAAACGGCACCCCATAACCAACACATTTAACTGTGGTGATTAAATTTGATCTGTTTTCTCCTACAGCCCCTGGCTTTGATTGCCACAGACACAGGCTGGGCAGATCTCAGCATGAATTATACATTGGAGACCACGAGGAACAGAAACAGCTGTTCACGCTGATCTCTGCTTCTTATTTGAAGGGAAGTCCATTTGCTGGTGGCGGCTTCAGCTCAGGTTTCAGGCTGCAGAGGTCACACCCAACTATTTCTCAAAGTCGACACACGGGACTGCATTCAGACGGACTGGTGGATGACCTGATCTTATTTATGGAAAGTTTAAAAAAATGAAACTTRACTGATTATGATAAATTAAAACTGATTTTGAAATAATAAGAAAAAATTAATCAAGTATAGGATTGTTTCTAAATATATTTTCAGACATTTTATTGGTATTACAATGTACGTTTTTATTACAACAAACATGTCAAAATGCATTATTTATTTCTGATTTCCACCGGTGTTTATGCAGGTTTATTATGGAGCTGTCTGCTGCTGCTGACATCTAATCCACTTCATGCAGTTAGAGGATAAAATATCTGCWGTGGAAAAGCTGTTTGGTGCTTTAGTTGTTCCCATTTGCAAAACTTTAACAAGATTTAAAAAATAAATTTCTTTAAGCATTTACTGATTATTTATACTTCAGATGTAATAATATCAAAATGTCATTTACTGATTTCAGGTATCCACATTTTAACTAAATGTTTTATAGAAGTTGTATTTTTCACAAACTTGCTCCAAACTAAGGACYCAAAACTTTCTAACATGAGCAAATRTTTTCCTTAAAGTCATTATTTTTTGCTCAATGCTTATCACTCCCTTTATTTATATTTTGATATATTTTAATAGACATAACAATATTTTAAATGTAAAGTAAACTTGTGCTCCAATTCAATATAATGCTTCTGTTTTAAACAATTTCATATTTCATTTGGTACCTAACTGATGCTTTTACATCCATTTTTTTTGTACTGAATGAACCTAAATGACCACTAGATGGAGGTTTTTRCAAAGTTACTCTCATTTTTTCTAGTTTAGTTGAACTGTTCATCAGTTCAGTTCACAGAGAAAAGAGCAGTTTAATTACATCACTGATTGGTTATTTAGATAATAGTTTATTGACAGAAGCTAAAGTTTATTTTGGTTCTTGATTATGTTAAAAATGATTCAGATTATTTTTCTTCCTTCAGCTGCTTTTTTATCATTAAGCTGAATTAGTGTTCAAGTTAAAGCTCTTTGCGAATAAAGAATAACGCATTTATAGAAGCAGCTTGATGTTCTCTGTACGTAAATAAATTTGGACTTTATTTGTTGTGTTTGTCATCTCTGGTGATGTTACATCATTTCCCTCTTTAGACCAGTGGAGGGCGACAGCAAATCAGCCCTGTTCTCTGCTGCTTCAGACATGTGGAACAAAATGTACAGAACAGAAAGAACATTTTTTTCCTTTATGTGTCTTTAGCACATGCACAACGACACTCACTAGAAAATAAAATAATTGCAAATANCATATTTCATTTGGTACCTAACTGATGCTTTTACATCCATTTTTTTTGTACTGAATGAACCTAAATGACCACTAGATGGAGGTTTTTGCAAAGTTACTCTCATTTTTTCTAGTTTAGTTGAACTGTTCATCAGTTCAGTTCACAGAGAAAAGAGCAGTTTAATTACATCACTGATTGGTTATTTAGATAATAGTTTATTGACAGAAGCTAAAGTTTATTTTGGTTCTTGATTATGTTAAAAATGATTCAGATTATTTTTCTTCCTTCAGCTGCTTTTTTATCATTAAGCTGAATTAGTGTTCAAGTTAAAGCTCTTTGCGAATAAAGAATAACGCATTTATAGAAGCAGCTTGATGTTCTCTGTACGTAAATAAATTTGGACTTTATTTGTTGTGTTTGTCATCTCTGGTGATGTTACATCATTTCCCTCTTTAGACCAGTGGAGGGCGACAGCAAATCAGCCCTGTTCTCTGCTGCTTCAGACATGTGGAACAAAATGTACAGAACAGAAAGAACATTTTTTTCCTTTATGTGTCTTTAGCACATGCACAACGACACTCACTAGAAAATAAAATAATTGCAAATAACCGATGACTGACATAAAAAGTTGAATATTTTTAGAATGATTTATTTTGAGGATTTTTTTCTTTTTTGCTAAAAGGATGATTGGAAACATTTAATGAGATAAAATCTAAAACCACATCTGAAGTTGGTGGATTCCTCCAACCTTCAGCTGCTGCAGGTGGATGCTGGTGCAGAGATCAGATATGTCTCTGTTTCCTTAACAAATCAAAGCAGAGAGGAGGACTTGAACCAGATTGAATGTAAAACCAGAAAGAAGAGCTTTAACTGGTTTCAACTGTAATAAATGGTTTGTTTGTTTTTTAATGTGGATTTATATTTGTGTCTCTGTTTTATTGTTTTATGGTTTTGTACAACCCTCTTGGCTGTTGTAACGTCATAGATAAAGTTGTTTTAATTTTGAGATGGACAAAAACGTGTAACAATATTTATTAGTCTTTTTCTTGGTGTCTGTTCTTCTCTCACATCCTGTCCTGATTTGCTCGTTTCTCATCTGCATCTGATCCGCTGGTTTCCTCCCATAGCGTGAAGATTTCTTCGTTTTCTTTATTCTTGGTAAAACCTTTGTTTTTCTTATGTTTAGTTTCCCACAACGGGTCAGTTTTGTGTCTAAAATAAAAGTTTTGAATGGAACCTGCTCCTTAACACTTGACCTGTTTTTAGAAATAACATTTTTCCACACTGCAATGATTGTTAGCTTTTCCATTATCCATCCATCCATCCATCCATCCATCCATCCATCCATCCATCCATCCATCCATCCATCCATCCTTCCATCCATCCATCCGTCCGTCTTCAATGCAGCTGAATAAAAACTCAGCTCCTACAGTATTAGCCTGCAGGAGGAAACTGAAGAACTTTACACAGAAATTGTTGGAAAGCTTAAAGTCCAAATAAGGACTTTCTGTGCTGCACAGAGAACTGTTTTTCTGAACTTCATGAAGAAAATGGAAACATGCAGCTCAAATGAGATGCAACAAGCTAAAAGTTGTTCTGAAAATTTGTAAATGCCCATTTCCCCCCCACCAGTTACGGCTAAGAAACGTGATTTAACTAACGTGGTGTCTGGTTATTATGTCTTTTTAAGAATGTTTTTTTTTTCAAATTTAAATTATTATTGTTTTTTTTTTTTGTGAAAATGTGTTGAGTACAATGAAATGACAATGCAAGTTGCAGATAGTGGGTAATATACACAC
>NW_013952545.1:974477-976013 GCF_001266775.1 Austrofundulus limnaeus
GCTCCAATCATGTCGGATCAAAACCTTGTTCAGTGTGGCGTGGCCTTCACCACCATGACCCAAATTATTGGGTTCAAACATATTTTTCTCTTAAACTGCAAGTGTGTAGATCAGTTAGTGTTAGCCGTTTTGCAGGTCAGACACAAAAGAAACTTACAGGTTAATGGATTCTATTACTCTGTTATCATGAAAATTGTTTTTATGTCTCTTTATGTGTTCTTAAACTCTCGGTCGAGCATTAGGTTGCACAAAGCTTGGCCACTTTACACCTAAGCACGTGTCAAGGCCTGTGGGCCAAATGTGGCCCACCAAGGCATTTTACATGGCCTGCAAAAGCTTCAAAGATAAGCCAGCATTAACCATAAACTACAGTACATCACCCATAATATTTTCACTGTGAAATGACAGGGTTCAAAAGTAGCAGTGTAATTCACCATGTAAAATTTTTGTTGGCTACTTTTGCTGTGGCCCATAGTTGGAAGTGGGAATTTCCCCCTTGCAAATAAATAACTTTGAAACGCCCCTTCAGTGGATGTTTCTTGTAGGAAAGTTGGAGGGTTCAGAATCCAAGATGGCAGCTGCTCACCACAACTCAGCAGAATCAGAATCAGCTTTATTGGCCAAGTATGTTGACGCACACAAGGAATTTGTTTCCAAAAGATGATGTCCCTCCAATACACATGCATACTATGTGTGTGTGTATACACAGTGCTTTAGGTTCAATACACACTTGTATCGAACAATACAGATTTAAAAAATTTATTTTATCAACTTGTCTTCTGAAGATGCTCTGTGTTGAAGGATCAGTGGATCTGTGTTCGACTACTCCACCTAGGCTGCATTGTTGAGCGCAGATCTACTGAGAATCTTGCTGTTTCAGCAAGATTTAACTAAACAACTGTACTTTTGAGGTTATTATTTTTGCTTTTAATAGTATTTCTGTATTATTTATTTCACATGAAGTCAGTCATACACGTACCGGTAGTACTTTTCAGTGTTTATAAGAGGACATGTCAAAACACTGTTAATGTGCACAAAACACCACAAAGAGCTCRGTTATTGTTTGTTAGCAGTGCTCAGCCGTAGTTTGAGACGAGGAATGAGGATCAAGTTTAGTCGAAGTTAAAAACAAAACGTCAAAGTGATTTAAAAATGACCCTTTGAGGGCCACTGTTTAATGTTTTTTATGGCCCTCACTGAAAAAGAGTTTGCCACCCCTGCCTCAGCCTAAATACTGCCAGCTGACTGCAGCTAACTGAGTTCGTGTCGTTCCTGTTGTGTGTTAACGTTGGCGTGTGCGAATCGGTTTTGATTCCTGTTTTATTCTGAAGAGCGTGAGTCTGGTACTTCCTTTAGACGTTACTTCCTGTTGGAGTCTCATGCCAGGCCTCAGCTGTAAAAGTCCACACTTACTGTGGTTATTCTGCTGCACTTTCATGGATTCTTTCTTCCTTTTAGGGTTTTTTTTCTTCTCCTGTTTTGTCCCTCTTTTTCTGCAAGAGCAAGTTTTTTTTATTTTGTTGCCCTTCTATTTAT
>NW_013952545.1:976079-978781 GCF_001266775.1 Austrofundulus limnaeus
TCTTCATTTCAAGTCCTAAAGACACAGTTGTTACTCAGTGATGGAACGATAAAAAGTCCAAAACTTTGTTCATGCAAGAAAAGAAAAAACCTGAATGTAAAATTTGYCACATGATTTGCTAGAAAAAGCTGAATCTTGCTATTTGAACTTAAACAAGTGTGGATCAAACAGCAGCACAAAGAAGACAAGATGAGAAATCACCGAATGAAGAATCAGATTTAGGAGAAATGAATCGAGACTTTTTGTGAGCGTCAGTATTATTCAGTATTCGTTACTCTTACATAAACTTTCCTGCTTACACATTTTCTCCCMCAATTCTTCATGTTTATTGAGTTTCTGCAGATGATTGATTTTCAGGACATTGATTATGTAACGTGAAAAGCAGCTCCTCTTACCTTTTAAAACTGGATTTTAGTGTTATTACATTCTGTCGTCAGGCTTGGCTTCAGGCTCTGGTTTTACGAGGGAACTGTCAAGGTTCTTTTTTTACAAGCTCACAACACACACACACACACACACACACACACACACACACACACACACACACACACGCTTATTTATTTATGTATTTATTTGGAGAACAGAGGTGAAGGGCTGGGCTTCATTTAGATCAGTGGTTCCTAAAGTTGCGGTACGAGCCCCACTGTGGGTCACTGGGATCCTGTGATGGTCTCCATCTAATTCCTGGAAGAATATATTTGCTATGATTATTCTAAAAGATAAAAACCAATAGTCCTGATGAGAATAGTTAAGTGTATTTCTCATGACATTATGGCTGGTGGAACAATTACAGCTTTTAGTCACAGGAGGATCTTAAAATCGCGTCCTCTTGTTGTGAACTATTGCTGGTAGGTTATTTGACAGGGAACATTTGGAAACATGATTCAGTGGGTTTATTTTTACTAGAGGAATCAGGGGTCGCATGACTTTGCAGGTAACCTGGGTTCAAATGATATTACTTGCTTTAAACACCAGAAAAGTGTAATTATTTTATGTAACTGATGTGTTCTGACGTGTGTTTTCACACTGATTGCCTGAGGACACAAAGGAGCAGTGAGTCGCGCCGTCAGATCTTGAGGCCTCTTTTCAAATTATACGTGAAGGTTTTTGTTTTTCCTCCAACTGTAACCTGCTCAAACCGGCTGAGAAACCATTTCATCCAGGTTTAATGTCACCGTCGGCGTCAGGTTTGCAGACGGCGCTGCTGGAACTGCTTACCTAACCAAGAACCTACGGAAACTTAAAGTTCCCATTCAGGACGAGAAACACATTCAGCCAAACTGTGGCTGTCATGCAGGTTTTATTACATTTGGACCTTTGTCAATTTCGAGCAGTTTGAAGCTCAGACATGCCAGAAWCAATCAATTCTGAACAGGTGCAGCTCTTAGATTACTTTAAAAACAATYTTGACGGCTTGGTGCCGACAAGCCTTCCCTTGTTGACACCTTTTAATTAATTTATAATTAATTTGCAAATAAAAAGTTTGTAGACCCCTCTGTCAAACTAGAATGGATCGCTCTGGAAGCTGTACGGGGGATTAAGACCCTCCAAGGATTTAAAGAGACAGCCTCGAAACGAGATCTGAGACACACCTCAGAAAAAGGTTTAAAGAGAAGCTGGTAAAGTTAAAACAAGGGGGAATTCAAACCAAAGCATTGCAGTTGCACTTTATATAGACCCCAACTGGATGATTTAAATGTGGATTTAAAAGGATTTAAAGCATGACGTCTTCACTTTAACATTCAGAACTGCTTTATGATGAGACGAGACAAAGTTACAGCTGTTTTAGTCAAACCTTGTAAATAACGTTCACGGTCTCGAGCAAGATCTTGCAAGAAATGTCAGTGCTCAAAGTGCTTATTGACAGGGGCCGTTCTAGGGGCGGGGCCACTGGGGCATTGGCCCCTGCTGAAATCTGATTGGCCCCCAGAGATGCCCCTGTCCTGTCTTTCGTTTGTCCTTTGCCTGAGAGCAAAGATGGTGGAGTTCTACATCCAGACACTAGTGGTGATAACGTGTCAAACAGGAAAGTCCAACATGAATCAGGTTTACAGAAGTCTGCTGTTCTTCTTAAAAAGGTTTGAACAATCCTGCAGAAAGTCTTTCAACGATGACTGGATTTTCTCATACGCTGTGTGTTTGAGAGCATTTTAGTAAAAACGTATGTAAAATTGGTCAAAATAATTTAAAATATATTTTTCCCTGTGCTCGGTCAATAAAAGTAACATTCACTGACTTCCACAGTGTTTTCTCTTCATTTCTTTGAGTGTTCCTGAAAGCCAACAAGCTGCACTTTGGAATGGCCTTATTATTGTTTTTGATCGGAGTTTGTTTTACAGAATGAAATGTCTGAGTGCGTGCTCATCCAAGACTGGTGATTCCATACTTTTTGCCAGGGGTTGTACTACCAAACCACATTTTAACACAGCATCTGTAAAATTTTCTGACATTTAGCCATTTTTAGCTCACTAAATCCAGTGGTAGCCACTTTTTAATCAGATGTTCACACAATCATTACTTTCAGAGTTTCATTCCAATATATCCATTTTATTTTGCTAACACAAATGTGTGGGTATACTGTAAATAATATCACGCACTGCAAAAAGGTTGGAAGCAGCATTGCCAGATGGGAAATGTTGAATTATCGTATCAGCAGCTCAAAAATATCGTATTTTGAGGAAAATCATCGTACACACCCAAGT
>NW_013952545.1:980065-995629 GCF_001266775.1 Austrofundulus limnaeus
ATCTCTAGAGGCTCTGAAAAGTCTGTAAATATAGCGAGGAAGTCACTAAATCAGCACCGCTGTGTTCCACAACCCGTCACCTCTCATGTCAGCGAGCAGCTTATTGGGTCGATTACGTCACACATTGGAGCGGTCAAATTGTCATACATTATGGGATTTTTGGGATTGTTGATCATACATCGTACAGAGGGCAAAATTATGGTACAAATACAATAATTRTTGTACACCTGGCAACACTGGTTGGAAGGGTGATAACCTGGATTTATACGTCAGGCAGTTGTGTTATTTGACATTCAGCTTATTTTTATTTGTAGAAGAATGGGCAGGATTCCCCACAACATGCCAGAGTCAGAAATGCTGTTATGCAACAGAAGCACATGTCCTGAAGCAGCAACATCTTCTGCTTGTCGACTGTCTCTGGCACGGTGGACAACGTCTGAACTACAGCGTTGGCCTCGATGCATSCATAATCTGACAGCTCCTCCGATCAACGAGGAGCCGTTTGTGTTTGGAAAAAAAACGTTCACGAGAACGGTGTGGTGATAAATTGTTAGGTGTTGAACTTTCCGCCTGTTCCAACTGTCACAAAGTTTATGAGCTGCGTCTATATGAAGCACCGCAGCAGGCCTCTGCAGTGCCTTTCTACAAACCCGAGTCTCTCCAGCCTCCATCCACACCTGTCTTCACATGTTTGGTCCAAAATTAACCKGCACTTGGTTGGATTTGCCCCTTCAAAGAGTGGAGGAGGGGGGCGTGTGCAAAGGAAAGAACAGCTGCAGGGATTTGATGAGGCCGGAGGGATGACAAGAAGGGATTAAAAACTAAAAGGTATCATTYAGCTCTGAATTCTCTTTATAGCAGCGCTGGAACAGCCACTTAGTGCAACTGAAACTTTATCAGGTGCTGCGTGATGCAGCAGTGACAGGAAAGGAAACGGAGAAAAGGGTTGTTGAAAGAGGGCACGGTGGTAAACAGAGCAGGCTGGTTGTACACGTGTGGCAACAGCTGATGTTTTATGTAAGCTAAGTTCAAACAGCTTTTTCTAAGTTTGCTGTGTACACTGAATACACGCTCCAGCATGCAAACCCATATATTAAAGCTGCAGGAAGAAGCAGCTGACACATAGGAAGTGTATTTTTAGTTGTTATGTTGAGTAACCACTAAAGGGTCTAAATATGTGTTCACCAAGACTCAGTGAGGAACACTATGAAGSCTGTGATTAACTCTACAGCACCAAAGCATGTCAAAGGTTAACATAAAGTAACTGCTCATTATCAAATATCAGATTTGTTACATGTCTTGCAAGGATGTAATAATTTTATGGTATGAAGTCCTCAGCCTGAAAATAGTGATTCCTGAAMAGTTCAGCATAATTACCCAAAAGAAACATTTTGAAAAAAGTGAATGCCATCCCCTGCAGATCATCACATCAAACGACAGATCCTGCAGCCGAAAGGAAAAGTCCCTGATACCCATGATCTTCGGACCCTCTGGGGCCACTGTTTTAAAAACAAGTCTGATTGTGTTATGGACATCACTGCACGGACTCCCACTCCCACAAATGGTCGTCTGTGAACACAGTTTGCTGGGACAGCCACAAACTCTGGTTAAAGCTCTATCGTGCAAAGAAGAAGCCTTATGTGAACACCACTCCGAATAATTAGCTCTGGGCCAAAGCTCATTTAAAATGCACTGAGGCAAAGAGGAAAATTGTTTCTGAATCTAAAAATCTTGAAAACCGCAGATGCTACATCCTCTGTACTAAAGACGAGAGGGACCATTTGGTGACCAGCACATAGGCCTGTTGYGATAATTAAATTAAATTAAATTCAGTTTATTTATATAGCGCCAAGTCACAACAGACGTTGTCTCAGGGCACTGTACATAAAAAGAACAATGTAAAGAAGAAGCCAGCAGATTGTATTGAATCACTTCATCACAGTCTCCCATCCTGAGCAAACAGTGGAGAGGAAAAACTCCCTGCTAATCAGGAAGAAACCTCCAGCAGAACCAGGCTCAGGACAGGCAGCCATCTGCCTCGACCCGCTGGTTTAGGGACAAGTCAAGATAAGCCAGTGGTTCCCAACCTTTTTAGACTTGTGTACCCCCTGAGCCATTTTGTCATACCACTAGTACCCCCTTCAGTCAAACGTAAGGATGATTCTCCAAAACTATAATGTACAAAAATTCACTATTAARTGAAAATTATTTGTTTAACCCCCTAGAACGTTTAATTCTCAGGCATTTTATTCTTTTCAACTCAAATTAAACATAAAGATAAAAACATTGCCTTGAAAGTGAATGAGTAATTATATAAACCAGGTAATGGCAGGTGTAGYAGCAGCGTCCAAAATACATCAAATACCCCAAAATGAGCAAATTCCATGAAATTCTGTGTTTTATACAGGATTCTATTTTGTGTCAATTTCATAATTCTGTCAGCATTTTCCGCACTGCAGAAATCACAGGGCCCTACGTATTTTTATAAAAAACATTTTTACACACCTGGGAAATTTTCCCATGTACCCCCTGTAATATGATTGSGTACACATTCCCATGGTTGGGAATCACTGCGATAAGCAATAACTCAATAAATTAATTATTTTTTACACATCGTAAATTTTATCAACATTCTTAAATTTTGTGTGCACCCTGTGGGTGAGTGCAATTATTTTATGAAGCCAGAGGAAGAGACACGAAGAGTAAACTGTGATAGAAGAGGTGGGTAGCGATGTCCCAATCTCTGGTCCAGGTCAGTCGTAACGTTTTTTTTTTTTTTATGTACGCACATTTCATAATCTTCTGTATCATTTTATTAGTTTAAAATGTTCCCCAAACAATATTTGTCACAATAATGTCTGAGACTATTWATTGTCCAGGAACATATATCATGACAGGCCCAGCACATAGTCCAAAGCTGGCCTCTCTGATAGTATAGGGGTGCATTAGTGCCTATGGCGTGGGCAGCTTATACGTTTGGAAAGGCGCCATCAATGAACAAATGTATGTCCATGTTTATATGCTCCCTAACCTCTCTGACACATAAATAAAAACGAGGGCAGAAACAGGTTGTCATACAGAAACTGAACAGACAAACCTTCTGCAAACACATCCTGAGAATTTCACAGGTTGAATGGCAGCAGTTAAACTTTTTTATCAGGTTATGCCTTCGTCTAAAAACAAGAACGCTTTTTTATAAACTTAGGTAGCAATCTATAAAACCGTTAATGCCAGAGCTAACCCTCAAAAGACAACAAAGAGGCAGCACTTAAAAGGCAGGGTGTGAGAGCGCTTAATTCCCAAATCGCTCTTTGCTGCCCGTTTCCATCTCTGGCTCCCACGGCTGCCGGGATTCTCAAACGCATTCCCGACCTGAACAGGCAGGAAATTAACTTCTCAACGTCCTGGCTCTGTTCATCCAGGGGCCTGAGTCGGAACTGCTCTCATCAAAACCATGAGRGGGGACTGAAACAACACTCTCAGGATGTGGATCTTGATGAACAAAGGGTGCCGTCTGGGCTCAAACTGAATCTTTTCAAAGAGATTTATTAATAAAACAAAAGCTGCTCCACCAGACATGACCTTATTTGTCAAACATGTTGAAACCAATAAAGCAAACAAAATAATTTTATTTAAAAAATGAYGAGAATTCTCTTTTCCAAACGGTTACACACTGGAACCAGTCTAAATCTCAAAAAAAGAAGTTAAGACCCTGAATGGACAGACTCCTGCAGCCTTATGTATGTGTCCTCCAGGTCCCTTAAATCTAATGATCATTTGGCTTTAGCTGTCCTGAGGTCCAGGCTGCAGTTGTTTTCAGCTTGTATATCATCACTAGAATCCAACAACAAATTGCTTATAAGATATCCTTTCTTTCTTTTTCTGTGACTGGATGACATTATCTTTAAGATATAAAGACAATATTCAAGCCACACGAGAGAAAAACCCATTTAAACCCATAAATAGATAATCTAACTGCCCTCCCATCCAGATTTAAGCAGCTTTATGGTAAATCCCAGCAAAATGGAGGCCTTAGGGAGGCAAACTCAGGGAGACAAAATGTTACTTTTTTGTCACAGATTCAGCAAGTGGAGACTCAAAAATAACCTGCATTTTATAACTAAAATAGATATGCACTTAGTAAAGGGAGTTCTAATCAGTGAACATTAGTTATTTGAACACTTGGAGCTTCGTTGTTGCAGCAGATGAAAACAGACGCTGCAGTTTTTGCTGCAGGCTGCAGATGTCCAACRTCTGAGAGACACTGTGTTCTGTGCAGGCTGCACGTCTCCTCACAACCCCACCCCCAGACCACCCCCCACCACTCCGTCCAGCACATGTCCCAGCCGGGCACGTGAACACGACCGTCTCCCCCGTCAAACTCCACCAGGGCATCAGCTCCTACTTTTCAGACTCACACAACATCAAGTGTTCAAATTCACACTCAGTCGATTGGGTCRTAAACTAAATGTAAGCCTTAAGGTAAACAAAATTTGTGCTAACCACCTAAAAGTAACAAAAAGCATCTTTGTCAACAATACTCTTACATGGACTCACTAATATATTAGACCTTAAAGGAGGGGTACCCAAACATTTTCCCTGAGAGGGCCTAAATGAAAATCGATTTGACAGCTGCGGGCCAAATGCAGTAATATACTATATTAGGGCTGCAACTAACGATTATTTTAATAATCGATTAATCTGTTGATTATTTTTTCGATTAATCGTTCAAATCATTAAAAAGCTTTATTACATGAATATGAGTAGATATAAATTAAGTTAACTCCTTAAGGATGAAAGTTATTGATAATGAATTAATCTGAAGTTGATTTATCTTATAGATTGATTAACAATTAATTAATAAGCAGCCATTTAAAAAACTGAGTTTTTTTTTTGAATCAAGAGGGTCTTCCCATAAAATGAAGGATTTTTTTTATAATCTCCTGAATTAAAAAACAGCACATAATACATATTTTAACAATTTATTTTGCCAGTTGTATCAAATACTGATTGAAAAAAATGTGTATTTCTCCTACATGAAACATAACAGAAATTTAATAGGTTGCTGAATGAGGAAAATAGATTAAAATAATAAAATATGATTTTTAGATGTAAAACTATTATTAATTTATTATAATTAGAATTTATTTATATTTAACATTTATTTTTTTCTCTAATTCTTTACTTTTTGTTTCATTCTTGTTGGTTCTGTTTGACTAAAACATTGTTTGACCCTAGGGCTGCCACAAACGATTATTTTTATAATCAATGAATCACCGGTTATTATTTTCGATTAGTCGACTAATCAGATCACACGTTAATTGAACATAAAACATGGAGCTTGTCGTGCCAGAATGCAGCTGCTATTATATAACCATGGTTAGATTTTAGCTATATGCTAACTAAAAATAATTGCTGTGGAAGGTAAGTTCTGCTCTGCAGATATTACACAGGTTTCTCTTTCATTTTCTTAAAATGATCCCACACTTTTGAGCTCCGTTGTCAGGTAGCCATGATACCAGAGCCTGTCTGTATAATGTCTTGTGATGTCCACGGCCTACCCCAGTTACCACTACTGCGCATGTGTGTCAAGGACAGAAAGGCAGATGTGGCAGTGGAAGGTGTCAAAGCAGTTTGGAGAGTAAAACAAAGTAAAGAAGAAAAACAACGATTAATCGATTATTAAATTAGTCATCTATTATTTTAATAATCGATTAGTCGTTGATTAATCGATTAATCATTGCAGCCCTTTACTATATGAAATGCAAATACTTCTTAAGTAAAGTTGTTTTATTTTTTATGATTAAGCTAGCAGCCCACATTTTTTGTTCATTTTTATTTTTTATTATATAATGGATGTGCAGAAAATCTGAGATACATTTGAGCAGCAAAAGCTCATGGGACATTTCATAGATTAAAATTTGAGCATTTGTATTATTCTTTATAAAGTGTGCAAATCTAGATGTGTGCTTAAATCTAATCTAAATGTCTCTTGTATAGTTACTTGTATTTTATGTTTAATTCTATTTAAATTCAAACATAAAGTAAGTACCATGAGTCAAGACTATCTGCACTACAGCTCTTATGTAGTTGGACCAGTGGTAGGAATAACTAAGTGGAAATACAGTGTGTCTACATGAAGACAATCTTGTAGCGGACAACTGTTGGTGGGCCAAATCAAATGGCTAGGCGGGCCAATTTTGGCCCGCGGGCCCCACTTTGGGCACCTCTGCCTTAAAGAAGGGAAACCTGGATAAAGATAAATATATATCGRCTTATTTTGAACTTAAAAAGCTCAGGCAATATTAACCTATGAAACAGAAAAGAAAGAAATAGCCAAACACTTTCTTCTAAAATTTATTGGGAAAAACCAAACAAGGCATGTTAGAAACATACAGTACCTATTGATATAAAACTTTACAGTGATTCATGCAGGAGAAATAAAATCTTGTTTACTTACATTACAGATGCTTTGGTAATTATTATTTATACTGAACGATTATTTGAGAAAAATAACTGAATGTTGAATAAAGGGTTAGAATGATCAGAGCCGAGTCCTGATTTACAAACAAGCTTTGATTTAAAGCTTAAARCTTGCAACAAATATATGTAAAAAATGCATCTGTTTTTAATATTTATTCCCGTTTTGAGTTTAAACGAAACGTGCTTTTGTTTCAACTTGTTAGTTAATAATAATAAAAAAATGAAACACATTCCCCATCAGTGACCTTATCCCCATTCCTTTTGTCTTTCCGGCACAAAACGAGGCCGACGTTTGTGACGCATCAACGGCTGACCAATAGGGCGTTTTGTTCTCGTGCTAGCATCGCACAGATACCAATGTGAGATTTTTTTTTTTTTTTAACCCAGTGACAGGCGAGAGTGAGCGGGCGGGGTGGGGCTTATGGTGTGGGCAGGAGGAGGGGGGGGACACGTGGCGCCCGACGAGGGCGTCAGACTGTCACAGGGCATCACATCAGCCTGCGAGCAGGCATGCGCACTTCACAGTGAACTCCACGCCCTGCGAGAGGAAAAAGGGAGAACGTGCAGAAAAGCAGCCGCTAATCGTCGTATGCGAACAAAATGTGCGCTCCTGCCAAACAAGGAGGATCTGCCCTGTCACTCTTCAGTTCGTTGGTTTTTATGAGGTCAACACATAATCCAAGAGTCAGTATATAAAAAACAATCCACCCAAAGCTTCTGACTCAAGATATTCAAGTAAGGTCGTCAATATGTCCCCTTTTGTGCAATTTACCAGAAACATAGGCTTGCATCTGCAACTCACACGAATACGGTAAGAAAAAAAAGATGCTGCCTCACTTAGGAGACGACGCACGCAACCGGCTGACCACATCCTGTTGCGTGSACATGCCAACCACGGATCCTCTGRTGCAGGAAACACGGAGGGTCGACCTCCGGACTCTTTAAACCCAAACTCCGGTCGGTTTCAACAGAACAGAGCTCGACGGGCTTCTCTCTTTTTTAAAACRTTCACATCTTTATTAAATGGTTACAAAACAAAACAAAAAAACAAATACATTCATTCATCAATGAAAAACGTGGCGATTTGGTTTCTGCACGCATGCATTCAATAAAGTTAGAAACATCCGTAGGAATCTGCAAATGAAGACCGTTAACGCAGTCACACACACAAGACATCATTTATCAGTGAAACAGTGAAATCACACAGAAACAAAGTCACGGTCCCTTTGCAGATCCACTGGAGCTTTTTAAAAGGTTTCGGTAGTTTTGTGCAAATATTCACTGATTCTCAAACATTGCATAAGCAGCTTCTGATCGGTTCAGAGGGCTTTAAAAGTTGTTTTTTTCCTGGAGAAAATCAGAAATTGAAGAATTATTTCCACTTTACATCCCCCCCGTTTTAACAATGATCCATGTCTGCCGTCACTTTGTTACCAGGTGCAGCTCATCTGCCATCAGCCTGCCCTGAGAAATGACTGAACAGAAACTTTTTACATTTCAGAACCCATTTTCACAGCTTTTTAAAGATTTCAGAGCAGAACTGATGGCATCATGCAAGCCTGAACCTTTGTAATGACTCAGAGGCAGCAGTCAGCTGGTTTTGATAATCCACCTAAACCGGTTAATAAAACAAGTCCTCGATGAGCGCTATCCCCACCCCCACCATGTCCCTGAARGTCCTGGCAACAAAGGAAAACAGGTACTAGCGGCCCCCCGAACAGTTCTGAGTGTAATTTCATTAGATTAAACTTGTGGTCCTGAGAGACATGGCTGAGTCTCCACCTCTGATTGGCTGTCGCCACGCCGGGGTGGGGGGGAGCGTTGGGACGTYGTCAGGGCGCGGGCCGGACCTGGACTTTCTCCGTCATCTGTTTGGCGCTGTAGTAGGACAAACCCAGACCCATGATGGCCAGCATCATGGCTAACTGGTTCACGCCGCGGTCCTGCGGCTGCGTCTGCACCTCGCCGGCAACTTGCCTCTGAGGACACAGAAGGTCGGAGTTCAGCCAAATGAAGCTTCCTTTCCAAATAAATAAATCTACGTAAGACTCTGAACTCTGCAGTTTCTCTGTCGGGTGATGAAAAAAAAAAAAACTTTAGCTGAATATTTTGGATCTTTTCTCACAGTGGTGTATAAAAAAACGTGTCATTACTGAAACAGCTCTGTCATGTCTCGCTGCTCTCCATGACCAGCCATTTAAAAACTGAGCCATCCGAGACACCGCTTYCTTAAGGAAACAATACACGAGGCTACACAAGTAGAAACTGGAATAATTAAAAGGAATAGTGAAACCGAAGTACCCTATCATTAGATTTAGAGAATAGAAATTGGACTTAAACAAGAATAAATCAATTGTCAACAAAAACAACTGTAGTTTTACACTTCCTCCCATTTAAAATGAACATTTTTGTGTCAAAATCGATGTAATTGAGTCACTTATAATAAAAAAAGTTCTTTGTTTGCAAATTAGTGACAGAACTGCTGAACAATGAGCATGAGCTCAGTCACTGCAGATGAGGATTATGTTGACGGGAGGAACAAAAGAAGCGGAGAGGATCTTATCATCCTGATTAGCGTCAACCCCTAATTCTGCTGGGATGACAGAAGAGCRGGGGGGTCTCGCACCAGCATGAGGGTACAAACTAGTAAAAAAAAATGGAGGTTAGGTAAAAGTGCCAGCATGGAGCACGAGATACTTGCCTATCAGAACTATTTGCTTAAAGAGTTAGAATGAGTTTTTGTGAGTCGCTCGGTGTTGAACACAGGTGTAAAAATGTGCTGAAACTACCTGGAGAAGGCGGAAGTATCCGGGTGTCAGCCTCCCCAGTCTGATGATCATGTTGGCTAATTTTAAAAAGTGCTGCGGTGCTCCAAGACCTACAAAAAAGAAAGACAAAAAAGGGTGAAAAACATAAAGTGGAATTTGCATTTATTTTTTTGCGAGTTATGCAACCCAGAGTGTGCTGAAGTGTAACAGCCAAAATGGAGCTTTGCAAAACCCACCCCAAAAAAACCACACGGAGAGTAGATCCCCACAGAAAAACTCCTCGTTGTGTGGAAGCTTTTCCATTTCTCCCTCATGACAGATGKGACAAAAACAGAACTTGTAATTCAMCATCTCTTCTCCTCGTTGTTGCATAAGATGACCATCCTGTCTGAGGCGGATCGGGGTCAGAACAGATCCTGYGTTTCTGCCGCGTCATAAACTGGCACAGCGAGGAGAACCACTACTTCAGAGGTCGACACATCGCATTTTTAAAACCCAAGAGGCGATGGTACTTAACAATGAGACAACGGTGCGAGTCGGGTTGTTACAGGACGGGATGGTTGCCTGACTGGAAACAATCGAGGCACAAAATTTCGATAAAAAATATTAAAAAGAAGAAAAACTGGGATTTTGTAAAAGAAGCAAAAACAGGAGAAGGAGTGAGTTTATCTTGAAACGCATCCGAGCTCAATAACTGACAAAAGGTTTGTGCATTACGACACAGAAACCAAGTGTTTCCTTTTTGATGCAGATAACTTTAAGCTGGGATTCATTAAGGATGCGCTCCAGAGAAGGTAAGAAGGGTGACGGACGAGAAACATGTGGGAGGAATGAATGAGCCAACCTGGTTAGAGTTAACACCACTTACAGAGAGAGAGAAAAAAAAAACATCCCAGCATTAAAAGTTTGCTCCTTCAAATAAAAGTCGCTCCAGATTTCTCACCTTCCACCAAAGGGAAGAACAGATCCCTCAGACTGGACCGTCTGTCCTCCCACCCACCTTCCCACGCAAAAAGACCTCCCAACAGAYGCCAAACAGCCACGAACCTGAACCACTGACAGAGCCTCCGCTCTCCGCCTTTTTATACAGCTTTCCTCTTCCCCAACCAGATCTGCAGGCTCGCCTGTTGAAGACACGCCCACACACACACACACACACACACACACACGTGCACGCACACTTACACACTGCTGTCCAAATGCATTACTCTCAGTACGTTGCTTTTCCAAAAAACACCTCTTCTTCCTCCTTCCAAAATGAGAACTGTCTTATACTGTTTGTTCATTTAGCCAACACAATTATAATAATTTTAATTAAAAAAAGAAAAAAAAAGAAATCGGTTGGAGCTTGCATGCCAAAGTACTGAGTTACACAACCAGCCTGATGTCACATTTAATCTGCAACTGGATCAAAAAATGGAACCGAGCCCGGTCCAAAAGGAACACAAAACCTCCGAAACTCATTTTAACTTTTCATGCATGGGTTTTAAATTTTAACAGTTTTGTGTTTTTTGCAGTAAAACAACTGAACACTTTGTTCTATAACGTGAACGCCAGCTTCTGTTTTCTCTGGTGAAACCTGAGCTCTCCAGGATCCAGGAGGCCGGAACCCGTCCCGTTAAACCTGCAGCTCCATTGGGCCGACGTTGTCCAGCTCGTTCACGACGTCTGCGGAAAACCTCGTAATTTTAGTGGACAAACGTCCACAAAATCAAACTTTCCGTGTGCTGGTTATCTGATTTAAGAGCTCTGGTCAGAGGAGCGAAGCCTCGACTCCGCGTGTCAGCTCAGGAACCACCTGAGGCAAACTTCTGATGAAAACCACAAGCTTTTAGCTAAACTTCGGCTCCACTCGTCTCTTAAAAAGGAGAAAGCCATTATTTTACTCGTGGAATCTCTTTTACTTGACGAATGCTTGCAAAGTGTTTTGCAAATACCAAACATTCAGCTTTTGGAGGAGCATTTTCAGATAAAAAGATGAAATTTTAGTGTCACATTTATGTAAAGAAAATGCAATATTTTTTATTATGACTTTATTAAAGCTTTAAAGTGGTTTAAATTGAAGGTCATGTTCCAAATTTGCTGGAATAAAAACAAGTAAAATAAAAAAGCTAACCTCTGTTTCTATTGTCTTTGCTGGTTTCTTACATTAAATCATCTGAAGCTAATAAAAACAACAAAAAGCTTTTGTAATTATTATTATTAATAATGATAAAAATAAGTACTAGAAACCCTTATATGGGGCGCCATGTGTAAAATGAAATGTTAAAAAACATTTTTCATTATTTAGCTCACTTTTTGAGTGTTAAACGTTATTTAGCTCACTGTTCTTACATTTAGCTAAATGTTCAATTTAAATGTTAAAAAATATATTTAAACATTAAATCCTCAATCTAAATGTAAAAGTTAAACATTAAATGTTAAAAGTAAAATGCTGAAGTTCACATTTAGGTATTTTGGAATGGAACGCAGGTACCACCCATGTTTTTTTATAAACACATTATGAATTTAGATTTTAAATAATCTTAGCAGCGATAGCAGTGGCTAGCAGCTAGCTGCAGACAGGAAGATTACATAATCCTGGTTATCTGATGCTAACTTCTGCTAACTGTGGTTTTTGGGGTTTTGCAAAGCTCATGTTAGTGATTTTTTTAATATTTCAGTTTACACTTGGCACCCCGTATCTTTATTCGATGTTTAAGTGAATTACATTGTTTTTTTAAGTATTTACGCAAAAACTGACAACCAAAGAAGTCATACTGTTTAGATTCTTAGATCTTTTCCCAACATAAAAACCAAAAAATATTGGTGCCTAAATCAAACATTAGTGAAAAATGATAAATAATGTGGTATAAATAAAAAAACAGCTGCTTTATTGGAGCCATGTTTGTGGTTTTAGATCTGTGCTGAGGTCCACTCAGCTGTAAAAAACCTGCATGATGCTAATTTGATCATATTTTACTTTTTAAAGGTCTACCTGATGTAACAACTGCAGCTGGCCTTGCCGTTTTTACACCAGGTAGACTTCTTTTAAATCCAACACAGCACGGCCCCTAATTTGGGACACAAACGGCTGCACCCTCTCATCAGATCTTGTAGCACAAAAATCAGCCACTACTGAACTCTGCAGGATCTAATCCCTGCTAATCTCACCTCTTTTGYAAACATGCATTCAACGCACAAAGCCATGAATGTCAACTGAGGCTAAGCTGTGTTAGTTAGGGCGTGGTCCGCTTCATGCTTTGAACCGAGGCCAGGTGGTTCACCTGTGAACTGTTCATGTTCAGCTGAACATGAAAACTGGAAGGTGCTTCTCTCATTCCTGCTTCATCTGTGGCCACGTTTCACAACCCATTGATGAGTTGATGTTTCATAGTTAAAAATAAAAATAAATGCTCATCTGATCTTGAAAACRAAATAATAAATTGATTGGTCTATGATTAAAAAAAAGCCAAATTATTTGTCAACTTTCGCACAGAGATTGATTCGAAAATAATAAAACTTGACCTGGTCAATAAGCCCAACTCATTAAGTCACTACTTCCTGGGTACACACTGTACTTTACCAAACAGCCAATGAAATTCCATTATCACTCCTTTTCCTCCTGTCTTAGTCCCGCCTCCTCGTTTCATTTTCAGCTCCTGGTGAAGCCCCCTCCTCCTGCAGCGAGCCATGTGAACGATGCAGACGTGAGGATACGCTGCACAACTACAGCCCAAATAAAAACCTGCTGCTACACATCATCATCATCATCATCTTTAATCTRACCGCCTTATCCTGGGAGATGCTGCTCACCTCAATCTGAACGTGTTTTTATGACACGTCACCACAGCTGTTGAGACTAAAAAAAATAAATTTAAAAAACAACTTAAATCCTTCATCAGTCACAACAAAAAATCTTCTTCATCCTCCACGACTCACCCACCAGTGTGGTTTTAAAGCTTGTCTGTGATGTTAGCAAAATATCTGTTGTAAACTTATAAACCARGCCCATTCAACTGGCGGCCCRGGGGCCACACCTGGCTGGCCCACAGGAGAGCTCAGTCAAATCTGAGATGACGGCTCAGTCCAGTGAGCTCATTTAAAACAAAACTACAGGGTGAGTCAAAAGTCACAGGACACTCTTTTGTTACAGAAAAAATGGACAAAGAAAAATCTGAATACCTCAGCAAGAATGTCCCGATCAGATACTATCAGTGGCAGATATGGCCGTTCTTTGAAAATCGGGTAGAATCGGATTTAGTCATGTGATCCAGTTTTCAGCATCATCATGCTTTACAGCTGCCTTTAAGAAGTCAACACACAAACAAGTACGCAACCATGTCCACAGTGTTTTCCACCTTTCAGTGGAAAACACTGATGCTGAAACTGCATCTTGCAAAATCTGCAAACTGGATGTTTCTCRTGGTGGGAACAGCAGGGCTCGCTATAAGGGGTCCACGATTAGTTGTAACAATAAACTTTATTTGATAAACATTTATTTTTACTGTAAAATAAAGACTGTAAAATACTGTATGCTGTTTAGTTTTGTAATTTTTTTAAAATATATTTTAACACGGACGGAGCCATTTTATTTACACGCAAAACGTTCTGGGTAAATGATGATATCAACTACCGTATTTTTCGGACTATAAGCCGCGACTTTTTTCCTGAACTTTGAACCATGCGGCTTATAGTCCGGTGCGGCTTATACGTGGATTCTTTTCTTCAGCCACCAGGGGGCTCTTATGCTGCATTTGCTTCAACCACTCGCTTAAAAAAAAAAAGGGAAAAAAAGAAGAAAAAGCGATGGTTTCCAGAGCCGACTGTTGGCCAGGAAGCAGCGATTTAAAGATAGTCAATGGCCAAAAACTCATAAAAGGGGATAAAACAGACATTTTTCACGGTGGAATCTGACTGATAAAAACTTTGGAGCTTAATCCAGGACCAGTTTGTGGATAAACGTCGAGTGAAGAGCTGCTGACTTTTTTTCCCCGCATTGCACTCCCTAAATAGTAAATAATAAAAGACCTTGATTAAAGTTCTCTGCCGCTGGTGTCCATTATTTGTAAAAATGAAAGGGAGAAAAAACTTTGTAAAGCTGAACAGAACACTAAACTGTAACTTTTAATAAGGTCATGTACACAGTATACTCCCATTTAAGTGAAAATGTTTGACATATGAGCAGAAAGAAGTTTATGAATGTTGGGTAACCTCTAGATTTTATTAGCAACATTTTTGCTACTTTACCCCCTGAGCCTTAAATTCTCTGTTTCAAAGAAGAGAATGAGGAAGTTTTATTCACGCAGATCCTGTCAACCTGGCTGATCGAGAACAATTATATATAATAAACTTTGTCTACAGAATAATATACTTGTTAAATTACATTTTTCTTGAGATTCTTTTGGACAAACAAAATGTTTTGCGGACAAACTGGTTTTGTCAACAGGTTGTCCGCTGGACAACCTAAAAAAATTCCTTATGTCTACCCCTGCTCTCTGGTTTCATTTAAAAGAGTCGATCGTCAGATATTGTCCAAGATTAACCTTCAGGGTGGATATAGCTCACTAGTGCCGATGACCTAGTTGATGTCATCATTTACCCAGAATGCTTTGCGTGTAAATAAAATGGCCCCATCTGTGTAATACATTTTTAAACTTTTAAAAACTGAACATCCTACAGTATTTTTAGTCTTTATTTTACAGTTAAAATATATGTTTATCATATAAAGTCTAATGTTACAACTAATAGGGGAGCCCTTTAATACTACCAACCTTGTCACTTGGAAAGAAATAAAGAAATAAAGCTATGGGATTGGTATCGGAAAGACTAACCATTAAAAAAATCAGATTGTATCAGGAGCCAAAAAATCTGGATCGGGACATCCTTACCAGCAGGTAATGGGTGAGGGAGCCGGTGTTTGGAAAAACTTGCTTTTGATCCAATATGGCGGCTTTCAAGATGGCGAAAGCGCAAATGAGCTGATTTAGATATTTCACTTTCCCTTTTTTCTTCGAAAAAAAAAAAAGGGCGTAGATTTTAATTAAACATATGACAATAACTGCCAGATGTTTGGGTTTGCTTTCAATAAAGTAAAATCACTATGGTCTACAGTGGGGAGAACAAGTATTTGATACACTGTTGATTTTTCAGGTTTTCCCACTTGCAAAGCTTGTAGATGACTGTAATTTTTATCATAGGTACTCTTCAACTGTGAGTGATGGAATCTAAAACAAAAATCCAGAAAAATTGATCTTTGCTCATTGATCTTGAGGAAGGTGAGGAATGAGCCCAGAACTACACGGCAGGACCTGGTCAATGACCTGAATAGAGC
>NW_013952545.1:996782-997954 GCF_001266775.1 Austrofundulus limnaeus
ATTTAAAAATCATACATTGTATTTTTCTGGATTTTTGTTTTAGATTCCATCACTCACAGTTGAAGAGTACCTATGATAAAAATTACAGTCATCTACAAGCTTTGCAAGTGGGAAAACCTGAAAAATCAACAGTGTATCAAATACTTGTTCTCCCCACTGTATGTGCCCCAAGGGGGGAAAAAATGAATATTTTGATCTCATAAGAGGAATTAAAATGTTGTAAACTGTCTTTTTTAGACACCAGCTTATTACAAACTGATCACTGAACTGGGTGTCATGAGTTTAAAAAGTTGATTCTCTCATGACAACTAAACCTTAATCTGACCCAAAGAAAATGAGATTATGAATGAAATGAGCCGACTTTCAGGTTTAGGTGGGATTAAGGTTAACTGTTTAACAAGATTCTGTAAAATCCACGACAAAGCCGACACGCGAGTCCAAATCCATTTACACAGGACAGTTTTGACCTTCTTAAAGCCAGCCTGTGATACAGATAATAAGGAAATAAATGTTTCTGCTGTCAGATTATTTAAAGATTACATTCAAGTTAGTAACATATAGCAAAGCAGCGGGATACAAAAATAGTTGCAGGAACACAAGACCCTAAAATATTAAAATCAGACAAGTAGGGAAAACAGACGTAAATGACATTTTTGGAGGATTTTGGGTTATAATGGTTAACTGGATGTAAAAACATCAAAACATAGTATTTACTACTACTAAAAATTGTCCACTTTAATTTAATCAAATTTACATAAAATTATACTACTTTTAATTTTAAAACTTCCTGCTCTTTTAGGAGCAAAGCTCTGCAAAGACAAACATCTTTTCCCTGTTTAAGAGATGTTCACACTGAAACATGATTTATGAGAAGACACCGGAACTTGGGAGCACGTGGTTAAAAACCAGGAAGCTGAAATAAAAATAAGTTCATCTGTTTTAAACTTTGTTCATTCATACCTGCTGCCGTTTGAGGGGGACTGGTTCAGGTTCGGACTCAGGTTCGGTGCGACTGATCCGGACAGTTTTAGAAAGCCACACGTGTCTTGCTGCTGCCGGGCTGCTGCACGAGGGAAGGGGCGGGGCTACGTCTGTGCAGGTCCCGGTTCGGTCCAAACCGGCTGCTGGTTGCGTCAGTTCAGCGGTGAAAACCATTCAGGCATAATAATAAT
>NW_013952545.1:1000432-1002768 GCF_001266775.1 Austrofundulus limnaeus
ACGTCATTCCGTGCTTTAGTATAAACATAGAGGAAAGACCTCTGACCGTAACAGTTTTTAAAAGTTGGTAATATCAGTTGTCCTTTTGTAACAGATCTAGGTGAATGACCACTTCCAGAATTTGATTTGGGCAGCAATGCACAGAGAGTTCCATAATTGGCACCTTGGAAGATCTGAAAATATAAATTAATACCACTATACAAAACATAAACCTTAAATTGGAAATTCCTCAATAAAGGAACAGTGACAGCTGCAGCAGGAAATTCCTCAATAAAGGAACAGTGACAGCTGTAGCAGGAATTTTAGACTTTCCCCACATATTTTTTTTCACCTGAAATCAACGGACATAGCCTTTCTTCAATAATCCAGAAGAAAACGTTCATAACCTAGCTGTAAATAAACAAATCCTATATTTATTTGCCGTCACCTCACGTAAGGTTTCTGTTTTGTTGTGGGGAGATTTCTTTATGAATTTCCCACTTCAGTTTAGCTCTGAACTGCAGCCTACACATGTGGGCCTGTGAGTCAAGTTGGAAATTAATCACACACTCAAGTATGACTCGTATTTGTCAATGGCACATTATGGGCAGTTTATTTGTTTTTTTKGGGGGTAGAGAGCACAGAGAATGTGGAGAAAGTAAAATAAATTTAAAAAAAGGCAAAAGTAGCATAAACAAACCATTTTTTTGACTTGGAAATTCTATAGTGTGACAGCAGCTGCGTTCATATTCTCACAAGCGTAATAAAAACAGTGCAGAGGCACATCAACAAAAGCATGGCTTTTTCTGAAGTTTGATGTTGGAGGCAAGGCAGGCCTCAGCAAACCCAAAAATAGCCCCAACATGAGTGTAGCAGATTAGGATGAGAACTCTGCGGTTCAGGATCAAAGTGACTCATGTCTGATTCATCTCATGGTTTCCTGTTGAGTATGCAAGCTCAGTGATGATTTATTCTTCTTTTCCCCCAAAATATGTGACACACATGACGCTTCTTACATATTTTATTTTATTTTATTTTATTTTATTTTGTGTGCTTAGATAAAAATCCAGACATGATGATGTATGGGAGGAAATTGTTTTTTGTAACCTTTTACTACAATAATAAAGTATTTTCTATGTACTGTACTTATAANCTTTTACTACAATAATAAAGTATTTTCTATGTACTGTACTTATAAACTTTACCCAAATTCTGTCCAGGGTTTTAATTAAATAATCTAAGGGTGGAAAAATAACACAAGTTATAAAAGTTCGTTCTGATTTATCAATTTGATGACGCATCGACCTTTAATAATTAAGTTATTGAATCAATGTTGGTGATTTTATCCCTGTTTTTCACTAGGTATCATATCAAAATCAAATTTTCAGTATCGCCCACCTTTACTGGCAAGACTCCCCAGTTTACTGATAACACACTTCCTGATTGTGTCAAATGTACGAGGTGTCATTTATTTCAGAGTTTACGTACAACGAAATGCTCTGAACTGTAAATGTCAAACCATTTAGAAATTTGACACTAGATTTTCTTTTCATTATCAAATCACATTGCATATTCATGTTGCATAAATGATTTTTGGGTGTTTCACGCGAGTCGGTTTGTCTCGTATGACTTGAAATGCCAGCGTTTGGTGTGTTGTGTTCTTGGCTTTTCCCCTGCGCACAAATCCTTATCTTGACATTTTGAATATTCTCTGCTTGAATTTATTTTTTTTAGTCTACGCTCAGGCAGTCATTATCTTGTTAGGAATTTCTGCAAACTAACACTGACAGGATGGAGGAAAAGTCAATGTGCATTATGTCAATTTTAGATAATTGAGCATTAAATGCCCCATTTTTGAGTTTTCCCTTTTTCTAAGAACAATTTGAAAAAATGTAAAGTGCAGTGATTACCAAGAACATTGAGAAAAACATTTAAGAGATAAAACCTACTGTTTACTTTTATATGTTACTGAAAATGAGTCCTTTCAAACATGTTTCTACTGAAATACAAAATCTTTTTGTTCACTAACAGCATGCTGAGGTTTCGTCAATGTTTGTTTTTCATCTGAGTGACTTGAATGAGGTCCGTGATTATTGAAATGATTATTCTCTTCGTGCTCTTTTTTTCAGGAGCCGTTGGGGCCCAGTCCCTATTCTCCATGCCTCGGCGCCCTGGCTATGGCACAATGGGGAAGCCAATCAAGCTGCTGGCCAACTGCTTCCAGGTGGAGATCCCAAAGATGGATGTCTACCTGTACGAGGTAGACATCAAGCCTGACAAGTGCCCACGGCGAGTGAACAGGTGAACACCATCATTTGACTTGTGCAAGGGTTTATTTATTTATATTTGACATATTG
>NW_013952545.1:1003411-1006160 GCF_001266775.1 Austrofundulus limnaeus
GCTCTCAAACTGGAGTGGACCGGTCTGGAAGCAGGAGGGGCTTGAAGTGTCTTAAAGGAACAGTAACAAAACCAGCTGCTTTGAGACAGCAGAAACTGGGTGAAAGAGGGGCTGGTGAAGTTACAATAAGGAAGTAGACCAAAGCATTGTAGTTCCACTTTATAAAGAACCCAACGGACTGATTAAAATGTGAAAAGGAAGGATTTAAAAGCATGTTATGTAAAAATGACAGAGCTGCATCCTCTTTGGTCAAACCTTGAAAATAGTTTTATAATGATACTTTATGCAACATTGTGAGATATTACGCTCCAAGTGTGTGTTGTGATTGACTCTCAGCTGCATCTACACGAAATTTTAGTTTAATATCTTTAAAACAGTTGACATACGTATAGCCATGTATGTGTTTAAGATTGATTTGTTTTGGCARCCATCTTGAATCACACAGGAACGTTCTTTTATAGATCATCAGAAGACTTTGTTACGAAAAGAAAAAAAAAACCAAATAGGTTTGCAAATATTTGCAATCTGGTC
Source organism: Austrofundulus limnaeus (assembly GCF_001266775.1). NCBI lineage: Eukaryota > Metazoa > Chordata > Actinopteri > Cyprinodontiformes > Rivulidae > Austrofundulus > Austrofundulus limnaeus. The sequence goes on from NW_013952545.1 coordinate 1,003,943, forward strand.
AAATATTTCAGAAAAGTAATAGTTGACCAAACCTAAAATGAGTAAAATCTTTATCTGTGGATCAGATTTATTTTTATTGATAGAAAAGATGAACACATTAATGCCTCTAAACCTGCCTAAATCCTCTCATCCTCCAATGAAAGGTCAATGCAAGTGTTTATTGATTCAAATGTTTTTCTTAAAGAAATTAAACCCAAGTTCAGCATCTTTTCATCTTTTTTTTTTTTTGGTAATATTTGCAACATCACCGCTGCAGATGCTAGAAAATCCTATTGATGCACAAACAATGCAGACATCCAACACTTCATCATAATTAAAAGCTGTGACATAACTGCTTCTGATTAAAGGCATAGCAGCTGAAAGTGTGAGTCGCTTTTAATTACCATCCTAATTACATTTCTATAAATCTGTTTATGAAGCAGATTATGAGCTGAATCCTGCATATAACTTCCTCAATACATTTTTTTTGCATTCATTCAGATTTTGTTTGGACAGGATTTATATAAATACTGCAGCCTTCGCCCTTTGCTAGTTCTCACTTCATCAACTGCCCTGTTTTGTTTTCCTCTTTAGCTCCCACCATCTTCTCAGCAGGTTTTCCTGATTAGCTAATGATGATTRTGCATCTGTAATGTTTTGACCTTGTAGCTATAAAAGGATCAGCCTGGAGACAAAAAGTGGGAACCGCTGTGATTTACGACAGTTTTAGCTGCTGCTGCAGATTTGACAGAGGCGGCTGCTTGTTGTTTTGAATATATTTTTAAAGACGGCTGCTGGGAAGGAAACTTTAAGCAATGTATCTTCTATAAAAGAACAAAAAAAGAGAAAGAAACGGAGAATAAAGAAAATTATGTTTGGAGATTTATATGAAATTAGAAAATAGTTTTCTCTGTGATGGCTGAGAATTTAATATCTTGCTAAAGTACAGTATGCTGAAGAAGACAAAGGTTGTTAAAGCTAAAACAAAAAGAACAGAAGCTAAAAGGAGCCAAACAGAAACTTAAAGTTTATCTAAAAGTTGTAGCTTAAAGGTGTGTAAACTAAAAATTAGAGTTATCAGATCTTCACGGGGCTAAAATTTGCAAAACTGTTGCTTAATGCTAACATGTGACTCAATCCATCGACCTGAGGATGAAGTCCCAGTGATATTTAGATACATGAATAAACAATAAAATATCTGACATATAATCTCAAAAAGAAAACATTTTTAGCAGTAGCTCCAAAAAAAAAGCATGATTTTGAGCAGAAAATTCTTCATTTTTTGTCATTTTTCCCTGCGAACTAGCATAACTTTTTTCTTTCCAGGCGGTAAATATTAATATCCAAATGTTGTTTGAGGTTTTTCTCTTTGAAATGAAATCAAAAACGCCTCGTTAGAATAAGCTAAAATAGGATTCAGACCAAATATCAAAGACTTCCCCTTTTAACAAGACAAATCAAGGCAAATCTCTGAAACCGCTCATAATATACTAGAAATTACCTAATTTCCCTCTGGGATCAATAAATTATTTTTGAATTTGAATATCAGGATCTGGTATCAAAATGTAGCTTAAAAAGCAAGAATCTAAAAATGTGCTGAGATCATTTTGACCAAATTTGACTCAAGCCTCTGTTTGTGATGGGTCGCGTATAATATGTGCTAAACAATAGCTAAAAGCTAAAATTGGCAACAATGTAGCCTAAAGCTAATCAAATCATCATTTCAGAGCACAATGTTTTTTGTAATTAAAACAAAATGATTTAAAATGCATGAAAGTTACAAATAATWAAAGTCACAGCTCACCTGCTTATCAAGTAGAACAGTGGTTCCCAAAGTTGGGGTCGAGACCCAAAGTGGGGTCCTGAAACATCAAGGTGAGGTCCTGAAAAGATTTTCTGAATTAATTACATTTTTGCCTTAGTTGCCTAAAGTGTAAAAATGTAGAATAATAAATATTGTTACTATGACCATGTTTAGTTGACCTGATACAAATGTTTATCATCCAAAAATAGTTGTGGGCACAGGTCCACTGTTATTTTGTGCGTCAAAAGCTGAAGTTTGGGAACCACTGCACTTCAGAAATCAATTAAAAGGGTAATAAAAATAATCGGTGATGTAATATTTTCCCTACAATTATTACAAAAACACAAAATAAGTATAAATAAGTATTTATATTTGTGTAGCCTTTGTTTTTAGGATTATTAACAAAGTCAGACCAGTAATATTTGGGGTCACAAG
>NW_013952545.1:1006892-1008573 GCF_001266775.1 Austrofundulus limnaeus
GCACCGTCTGCTGTCCTGTAAATGACAAATGACCTGTAGTTGTGCAGGAAATTATCAGACGTCAGCCTGCAGCGAAAAAAAAAAAAATCCACCAGGCTGCACATGACATGTTCTTGTATATGACTCAGGAGGGTGAAAATATGACTCTCTGCTAAACCAGCAGCTCCCACTTTTAATCTTGCAAGGTGCACTTGTGTTGCAGAATCATGTTGGATCCTTTCTAAAAAGCATTGCATAAAGAATAAAAACCTGCTTGGATTTTTTTAACCTCTGGAACACCAAACGTCGTTTTTGTTTTCATCTCCCCCCCAAGCTTCACAAACAGCTCATCCCCAGTCATTGTTTATTGAAAATTCACCTCTGTAGATGCTGGTGCACATGCAGTATTTATTATTTCATGTCCGACTCGGGTTGTGCAACTTTCCCATTCTTTTCCTCATGATATATGTGCCTCCTCTGCACCTCCTCTGCAGAGGAGGCACAGGGCAGACTAACAAAACAATAGGAGCGGTGGTAATGCACTCTTGGTGGCAGAGGGGGGGATTTTAACATAAATCTGGGGCCAGTGAACCATCTGAGAAAATGTTCTGCAATTCTTTACAGCCTAAATGCTGTCAGAGGGCTCCTCACAGGAATATCTGCACACATATCGCTCCCATATGTTRGATTTCTTTCAAATAAACCAGGTGGAAAGCAGCTGCACGCAACCTTCCTCTGACACGAGCTGTGATTTGTATTCCACACATGACTCCATTTTCATATTTCATCATTTTCTGTTCAGCGTCAGGGCATGGCCTTCGGGGAGCTGTAGGTCTTATCTACAATCAGCTTCAAGTGTGGCAATAATATGGAGTTTTGCAAAAAAAAAAAACTGAAGCAACTTTGATATTTTAAAATATCAATATAGAGGGGAAAATGTACCCTTGGTTATAACTTTCAGATAAACTTTTAAACTTTCGTAGTAAGATGTTCTGTTCCGCTTCCCGTCCACACTCACCTCAACTCGTCTTCCTCTTGACCTGCTTTTTTTTTCGGCTCTGTTTCCTTCATGTGGTCCAGGCATGAGGCTCGTTATTAACAATGCAGGAGGTTAAAAGGTTTCAGTGCAACAAGTGCACTAACGGGTGAAGATGTGTCCAGACGTGGTTTTGTACACGTCTCTGTGGTTTCTGGACAAACACCAAAAACAGCTTGTTCTATTTGTGGAACAAAACAAAACAAAGCTCAATGAGAGAGATCCCAGAAAGTCTGTTTAGTCTCTAAATCTCACCAGTGTGAAGGTGAAAACAAAAGCTTCGAGGAGGAACATCTGATGGATCTGCATGCTTGGATTTTTTTTATTTCAGCTTTAAAGTAACATCAGAACTTAAACCACTCCAATTTTAAAGGGGTCAYATCATGCAAAATCCACTTTTAGATACATTTTGTTGGAGTTTAGGAGTGCAGAAAAGTTKATTTTATTTTTTCCTGGTGCTGAGTAGATATCTTTATGCTCTGTTTGARTCATATTTTCTTCAACTCGTTCAGTTTTCTCTATTTTCTGTGATTTTTTTAAACTACATCATCATTATTTGAGACAGAAATGCCAAATAAGGTCTGGACTTACAAACTACAATTTGGTGGTCTTCATTCTCCTCTGGCTCTGGGTCAGACTTGGGATCCAACATGTAAGTTTTTTTAG
>NW_013952545.1:1008789-1010340 GCF_001266775.1 Austrofundulus limnaeus
CATAAAATGACAGGAAGCCCTTGTTGACATCTTTTGATTCATTTTTAAATAAAAAGTTTCCGCTACAGTCATAAACCGCTCTCAAACTAGAATGGACCACTCTAGAAGCTGGAGGTGGGCGGGATGAATCGCCTCGTTTGGATTTAAAGAGACAGCCTCAAAACGAGTTGATCTGAGACACACCTCAGAAAGGGGGCGGGGCTTGTGGGGTTACAATATGGAGGAATTCAGACCAAAGCATTGCAGCTCCACTTTATATAGACCCCCAACTGAATGATTTAAATCAGGTAAAAGAAGGATTTAAAAGCATGTTATGTCCAGGTCCTGACCTCCACCTTTACGGTGTGGTGCAGCAGTTGTTCTGTGGCAGAGAAGGAGGTGCTGCAGAGGGTAGTAAAGTCCGCTCAGAGGACCACCGGGTGCAGCTTTTACTGTCCCTYAGGGACATTTAAATCACAAGGTGCAGTGCATCCTTCCTGACTCCTCCCACCCTGCTCACGCTCTGTTTACCCCCCACTGCCCTCAGGGAGGGGGCTGCACTGCATCCGGGCAAAAACCTTCAAACTGAAAAACGGCTTCATTTTACCATCAGTGATCTGCTGCTTCTGATGCCTGGCTGCTGCACTTTGGCTTTTTTCAGCTTTTATTTACTTAAATAAATGTACATACTATGGGCCTTTTTAATCAATTCTTGCTTCATTTTAACTTCTGGTAAATATATGTTATATGACACGTTTCACATTATGTGTTATTTATTGCAAATTGATGATAGTACACACAGAGTCCYGATTTTGTTCTTATATGTTAAGGGTTTGAATGACACTAAACTGAGACCAAGTCTAATGTGGTARKAGCTGAGAGTGAKTGACAACACATGCATGAGATTGAGCATAATAGTTTTTTTCAGTGTTTAACCAAAACAAATATAGTTTAGTCTTTCTGCATCATAGGTTGATCTCTGTCTTAAACAGGAACAGGAATGGGCGATTCCTTCAAAGAATGCTTGGTTTTTAATTGGACAAGCAAACACTTGATCCTTGTTAAACAAAATATRAAACCATTGTTTGAAAGTAATCTTCAGCAATAAATAAAAACAAACAGGGAGATTAAACGACAATAAACACACATCTACGTTCATTACCTCAAATCCACACTATTAAAAATCAGGGATTTCAGAGRCAAACATTCAACTTTCTCTAGGTGCTTGTTATTTTTTGAAACTGTGATCACTTTTATAAACTAAAAAGCTGTCTAAAATGTCAGAAAAAATATGTATGATTCTTTGATTCTGGCACAAAAAGTGAATAAAACATAACAGCAAGCCAAAGTCCTGATTTGACTCCAACTGAAAGGCTGCAAGAATATTTCTTAACTTGAACATCAAGCAGCTGAAGAGGCTTTTTCTAGGGATGCACCAATATGAAAATTTTAGCTGATATTGATATTGAATATTATTAAAGGTGTTATAACAGATATTTACCGATATTACACAAACACACATTATTCATACATACAGTGGGTAAAATAAGTATTGAACACGTCACCATTTTT
>NW_013952545.1:1012694-1016377 GCF_001266775.1 Austrofundulus limnaeus
GTTCTGGCCATTAGATGTAGCTCGTCTGTGTTGGGACATTCTTTTGAATGTCCCGTCCAGAAGACCTATGCAATTTTTTTTCTGTGCCATTCCACATTATTACAAATAACTTCATTTCTGGACATTTATGGTTTGATTTCTTTGTATGTTTGGATCACTTGGGTTGTTACCGACATCTGGTGAAAATTTAATGTCATTAGCACCTCTAGTAATATATTTACTGAGAAAAATGGTGACGTGCTCAATACTTATTTTACCCACTGTAAATGCACATACAGTATACGTGTCTTTAATTGATACTGTTAAAAATGACCAAAGTGCTGACATGGATCTACTTCAGTTATTCCTGGCTGTGCAGCATCACTAACACTATCATGATCAAACAGTTACCACTCATCCRCCCATGTCCCCTCTCAAAAGAGAAACACAAAGCTAAAAAGTGGGAAATCGACATCGGACGTTAATATCAGCCCGGTTTTACTTATCGGACCGATACCGAAATTCTAAAAAATGACCAACATTGGCCAATACAAATATCAATGTCAATATATTGTGCATCCCTATTTTTTCTCACTAATTTACTTTTTAGTAAAGATGTAGAAAACTTGTGCAATATTCCAGACATGAGGCACTTAAAAGGAAAATAAAACCCTCTGAGATCAGGAGTGAATCCATGGAATTATTACACAAAATTTATTCATATAACAAAACACATAAAGAACTTTTTTTTAATGAAGCCATTGCAGAAACTTGGCTGCAAAAAAGTCACAGCCTTTTCGCAACACCACAACCACTTTTTGGGGTTTCATAATMTTTGATTAAGCATCTAAAATGTACTCTTGAAGGCAGGGATATTCAACTATATTGCTCAGGGGGTCACGGTCACTCAAAGCCAACAGCTCCGGGGCTGGGTCATCCTGGGTGTGGGGAGGGGTGGGGTTGTCCAATAATGGTGGGGAAAACACTGCATTATATAAAATTACAATTATTAATTTTTTTATCTTTTAAATATGATTATTTTTGTTGCATTAAATCGTAAGTTTAAAATTAACATTGACTTAAAATCTATTATATATTAAATTTGGTAAAATAATACATATATATGGTGGGCCGGATGGAAGTCATCCACTGGGCTGGATGTGGCCCGGGGGCCACCTGTTGATTACCCCTGCTTAAAGATTTATTAGAGAAATATTTAGCTTATTTCTTAGCTGTAAATATATATGCATGAAGATGTATTACCAGTGGTGGGCACAATTCTCCTAAAGCACTAATAGGGGAATTAATTTCCTGATTAATACTTTAGGGCTTTATCTAAATTTAAAAATTATTAGTGGATAAACACTTACTAAGTTTATAGGCTAAATTTAGAAGCACTAACTGAGGTCTATGTTATTGATCAAAATTAATGTTGATGAGGGTGAAAACTGTCGCACATTTTGTTCATACGTGTCATTTACCCACCAGGTGACAATATATTGTCAATATATGAACCCAAATACAGCTGTGGAATATCAACGATGAGGCTTAAGAGAGCAGGGTGGCAACRTGTGTCTCATGTTTTCTGTTGAAGAATATTCATGGGCTGACTGGGTTATTTTAGAGCTTTAGAATTAGCTTTTGCTAAACTTTTCAGTGCGTTAGTGCTTTAGAACTGGGGGACCTAAATATTTGAGTTAATGTTTTAGGGCTAGTGGCACTAATTCTTAGATTAGTGCTGCCCACCACTGGTGTGACTAAACATTGAAAAGTGTAGTAAAAATACAAAATATGTGACAAAAGCTTCCAACTGTAGTGATATAAAACCTTTTTTTTAAACTGCTGAAATAATGAGCCGTCGTAACATTATATAGAAGTGTTTCACTATAGGGGAAACAGTGTAGTTTTGACAACGCATCATTTACATAACTTGAAAACTGAGATTTTTTTTTTTTTTAGAAACGGTTTTAGGCAGAGCCCAGCAGGAGGCAGTGTACAGACACAGCTGTCACCTCCTGCCGCAGACCCACTTCTGGATATTTTTAGTTAGAAAACAGTTCACTCTTTATATTGTTGCGAGACGACGTGAGGTCATTCCGCTCACAGGACAGGAAGTGTCCGCCCTCTCAGTCCAGTCCAGTCCATTTACAGTTCTCCTCTCTGAGAACTCTCAGCAGCTAAGGCCCATTTTTTCTTCCTTAGAGACTTTCCTCCAGCCTCTCTCTTCTGTTACTGTGCTTGTGTCTCCTGAAAAGAAGTGTTCAATTTAGATCAAACAGCAGTGACAAACTGTGAACAGACTCACGTTAAAAAAAAAAGACAATTGTTTTGTCAGCAGACGCAGCCCGGCCTGTCATGTCGCGTATCGTGTGGGAGGATGCCATGTTGCATTTTTTCTGTTTCGCTCTGTACTCTCACTTTTTTTTCCCACCCTCCTTGTCTTAACAGTGTGTTATTCTTCCACACAGCGTTGGCTTCATCACCAGAGCATAGCCTGAAATGAGATTTGTGCCTGACAAAGTGCATTACTGTACCTCCACAGAAGGAACGCCAGCACTCCTCCACACAGCAGCAGCAGCAGGACAAGACAAACAACAGCCGCCGTCATCCCTCTGCCCTCGGACTCACAGGGTGCTGCCAACCACACACACAGACACACAAATGATAAAGAGGTAAAAGAAAGCCAGTCATCTGATACGAATGCTCTAAAAGTCCTCAGCAACAAGTCTGTACCCTCAGTAAACTCTGCAGCAGAAGGAGAAAACAACAACATCCTAAAACACCCTGACWGTCTCTGGATCATCACGCCTCTCGGCAGATACGCAGGATTGTGTTTGTCTCGCCTGTTTAGCAGYTCTGGTAGCAGCAGCAGCGGTGGCGGTAGAGATTTATTGATCCCAGTCTGGAAAATCCTTTTTTTTCACTGAGACGCCACGGCAGCAACAGTACAAGAAACAAAAGTTCAGTCAGGATACGGACAAACGGAGGACGTCTGAAAATCCATGGTTGAGGTTTTTTTTTTATTGTGTTGGTATTATTAAACAGATTGTAAAAGAAGCAGTGGAAAATTATATATGACGCTGGCTGGCAAACACATGAKTCATCTTCGTCTTTAATTAACATGTATTTAACTCACTCTCAGGTGAGTTTATTTATCTATAAAGCTTCTTTTATTTTGTCATTTCAAAGTGCAAATAATCCTCTCCAAACCCCAGGTTCTTCACGAACGGTGTTAATTCCCTTTTTGTTGTGTTGTTTTGACCTTTGACCTCTTAAGGAAAGGGCTCTCATCTCTGTGGCTACCGAGAGCCCCGATAAAGTCAGCAGCTTGTTTCTGACAGCCAAAACATCAGGAAGAGGAAACACGTCCATGAGGGTGAACCAGAGAGGTCAAAGATCACAAAAACAACACCTTATTATCCCTTCAACAAAATATAAAGAAAACGTCCGTTTGAGAATGAACATTTTGTTATTTCTAGGATACAAACTGTTCTTCATTTTATTGTTAGATTGTTTAACGTTATTGCCTTATGTCATCAGGGCTGGACATAAACATTGATATATCAATATACAGTGGTTTGCAAAAGTATTCATACCCCTTGAACTTTTCCATATTTTGTCACTTTACAACCACAAACATAAATATATTTCACTGGAATTTAATGTGAAAGACCAACACAAAGTGGTATACAATTGTGAAGTGG
>NW_013952545.1:1017672-1021797 GCF_001266775.1 Austrofundulus limnaeus
TTTGTGGTTGTAATGTGACAAAATATGGAAAAGTTCAAGGGGTATGAATACTTTTGCAAACCACTGTATATGATAATATCAATTTTCTTTCTTTTTATATCAATACACTCCCCCAAACCCTTAGGGGGCAGCATAACCATGCACGATGAGTAATTGTCAGCACCATTCGTCCTTAAAAGAAAACAGTTGGACACTTATCTTTTTATCAATATAAATATATAAAATAATTTTATAGTATTTGCAGGTTTTGTTGAGTCAGCGGCACTGAGCAATAAGTATAAAGGAATTTGTATCGATATGTTATCGTATTGTAGTATCGTGAGCTCTGTGTCGAAAATCRTATGGAATCGCCAGGTGAAACCCAGCTCTAGTTGCCATGTTGTATGTGTGAATTATTTTGTCTGTTAGCAAAATACCTCATAAATATTTGATGAGTTAATAATTGGTTGTATCAAACTGATTAAACTTTGAAATCCATCMAACCCAAGTTGATGACCACAGCTTATCTAAGACAAAAATTGCTCATTATCAATAAGTTTTACGGATACTGAGCTAAAACGGAGGTGGTAGCTGAGACTGATCCCAGACACGTACTCCAAGCACTACCAGGTTACATAAAATCTTTGTTGAAAGCTTTAGCATACAAGGCCATAGGTGATATGCATTCATTTGAGGATTGATAGTTTTAGTTCTTTTCTATTTCTGTGTTGACACTCAGGTTTTTTTTATTYCTTTTGATTTCAGGCTAATATATTTTTGATAAAAACCTGTTTTTGGGTTTTTTTTGTCTGACTTGAGTGGATTTACATTAAAGGGCCTGTGACATCAGATTTTTGTAATAAAGATGAATGCATTTTTGGACAGATAACATAGATATCATGTTGCAAAACAAATTTCACACCGCTGAGATGAATGGTTGTTGAGATATTTGCATGTGAAGAAACAGGAAGTGATGTCAAGGTGGAATGTCTGCATGTAAACAGAGCATTGTAACAAAAGCTAACAACACAAACTATAGAGAAGAATCTGATGTTTCTTTAGATTATTTTGAGTCTCTAGCAAAGAGAGACGAAGAAGCGTTCAAGTTCAAAAAATGTTTTAATAAACAAAAACCAGAGAGTTTATTTTATTGATGAGTTCCCCTTTGATGTCACTTCCTGTTTCACTTTGGCTGAGACAAATTCAAAAGAAAATATGCCAATTATGTGACAAAATTGACAGAACTCAGGMAGGAAAAAAGCCGGGGTGCAGGCAAAGTTCAAAAAGTAACAATAAGGCTTTATTAATAACTGAAAAGGCTGACAAAGCAGCTCAAAACTCATTTGCTTGGTACAGAGGAAAAACTCACGGGCAACAGACAGAACAGGAAACAATGATCCGACAAACACTGATGACAAGACACAGAATATAAAGCAAACTAATTAAGAGACAATGGGAAACACCTGGGGAGACATGAGAGGAAACAGGTGAACGTGGGCGGGGCTGGAGGCAAGACAGCAGGGAAGAGATACACAGGGGAACAGAGAAACACTAGAAAATGAAAGCAAAAACACAGATCATGATAAAAATTGGTAAAATCATGTGTACTACACCAATTTTCTTGTTTAAAAATGTTTTCTTTGACTTTTTGTATTTGAAGGATAGGCGTGTCACAGGCACTTTAAACTTGTTTATACAGTAAGATGATTCATGCACATAGTTCCTTTTGAATTAAATAAATCAAAGGAAGCAGAACTGAAACTGTTGTTTACGCAAGCATATTACAGAGGGTACGTGGAACATTTTCCCACAGAAATGCAAATTCTGTGAAATTTCCCACAGAATCTCACAGAATTTACTCATTTGGGTGAGTTTCTGATGTACTTTGGACGCTGCTTTTTCCTGTACCTGCTGTTACCTGGTTTATTTATTTAATTACTTATTCACTTTCAAGGCAACATTTTTATCTTTATGTTTAATTTGAGTTGAGAAGAATAAAATGCCTGAGAATTATATGTTCTAGTGGGTTAAATAAATAATTTTCATTTAATAATCAGCTGTTGTACATTATAGTTTTGGAGAATCATCATTACGTTGACTGAAGGGGTACTAGTGGTACGACAAAATGGCTCAAGGGGTACACAAGTCAAAAAAGGTCGGGAACCACTGGTTTAAAGCATCATGTGACTATTTTTATTGTATTTTTAATATTGTGAGGTTATTTTGAGAAACCATCACAGAAAAGGAGCCTTTACCAGTTTTATTGTATAAAGAAATCAATTTTTGGAACCTGGGGAATGTGCWGGAGTGACTTATAGGACTGAAATCGGTTTTAACCTGTTTTATGTTTTGCTGTAAAAGCAGTCTGCGAATTAGTCAATACATCTGAGAAGGGAGAAAACTCATTGGTGGTTTTACCACTTAAACTAATGCCTTTCATTTTATGTTTCCACCACCGAGAGGAAAGTACTGATGAGTGCTGTAAAGTGCATTTCCAGGGTTAGAACACTATTAATGTTTATGTAAAATGGCACACAGAAGTCTCAGACTGAACGTTAGTTACTTGCAGCATAGGCAGCTGAACCGTGGCCCAGCTTGTTGCTAACCACGCAGGTAAAGTGGCCACAAATGGGTCTCATGGTCACGAACAGCGTCGTCCCGTCCCTGGAGACCCTCCCCACCTTCTGAGTGACGACGGCTGTCTCGTGGAGCCAGCTGAACCTGGGGTCCGTCCCCCACGCCTCGCCACAAACCAGCGTGGAGTGGGACACGTTGACGCTGACGGAGACGTGATGGACGGCCTCTGCGAAGACAGATGAACAGACGTGAGGTCAAATATGGAGAGAGGCGTGAGAGCTGGATGGAAACAAGAGAGAGATAAAGGGCTCAGCTGTAGGCTTTCTGTCTGTTATAAAACAAGAATAATGGTACACGGCTGTCTAAGAGGGTCCAAGACAAAGAACCTTGAGAGACATTTAATGCTGTCAGGAGAAGCTGGCTCAGGTTCAGAGACAATAATGAGATCAGAAAGTGAGGTATTAAGTTGGAAAATGGGATGATGGAAAACACTGGAAGCTGGGGGAGAAGATGTAAAGAGAGGAGCTGATGAATCGATCCTGTTGAAGCCAAAAGTGCTGAAAAAAAGGAAAAGCAGGAAAGCAGACAGCTCCAATGAGACAGAAATCATCCAGAGAGACAAAAAATAAAAAAAGGAAGAACAGAAGAGCAAAGCCTTTAGGCAAATTTAATTTCAAGTGTTACATTATTAAATGAGAATCCCACCTTCAGAAGAAAACAATGTGCACTGGAGTGAGATTAAAGTATATTCATAACACTTGTGATGATGTTGAATTTAAAAAGCCAAACACATCAGCTGATACACTCGAAATGTTTTTGCTTTTATGTCATTATTCAGTGTGATTTATGAGCAGAGACCAACTTTTTTTTATTATTATTAAATAAACTGCTGCTGCAACACACTGAAAGTGTTGCAAGAAAGCAGCATTTATATCCATATTTTCCCTTCACAACTATCTGCTGCCCTTTAAGAATCTCTGCACCGTGTGACCTTTCTGCACATGCTTTGTGGAGAAAACACTCATCGGAGCGCGACTAACGGTGCAGAATTTATTAATCCTTGTTTTCGCAAATTGCAGTTTCTAGTTAGAAAAATTAACAAATCAATTCATCCTCAGGGGATGAAATAAAAAAATGTTTTGATCTTTAAATCTTGGCTTCGCAGAATCCATGTTGTTGTCTTTCAATTATTTACTTGGTCAGAAAAACAAAAAAAAAAACAAAGTATTTAATCAAAACGTGTTTTAAAAAGTACATTCTGACCTTGAGCATTTTTGACGATCTAACAACAAATAGAAGAATAACGTAAAATAATTAAAAATCTTTAGGTCGCCATTTTCATAAAAAATGCACTAATTTAATGTTTTGAAAAGTAAAACTATTCCACAGTCAGCTATGTGCATTAAAATAACAGCTTAAAATAAGAAAGCTGACTTTGATTTAAAGAGTAACCTACCCCAAAATTAACTTTTTTTAGCTGATAAACTGTCTAAAATGTGTCTAAAATGTTATATACAGTAGTACTGTTTCTGTGCTAATTTTGATGTTTTTGTGCGTATTTGTTCAAAT
>NW_013952545.1:1023201-1028820 GCF_001266775.1 Austrofundulus limnaeus
AAATTTAGTTGCATTCTTTTGGTTATATATATAGTGTTGAGTTACTGTTGAATAGTAATTTGATTGTAGTTTTTTTATTGATGGCCTCCCTTCTGCCCTTATAGCCATCCTCTCCACACCATTATTATAAAATGTTTTTTATATAATAGAAGAAAAAGAAAGAGAAAGAAAAAAGTGAAATGTAATGAGACAGAGTGAAAAAGAGATTAGAAGATATGTAAAATRTATGTTGAGAAAACACAAGACAGTCAAGTTTTTTTCAAGAAAAATAAAATTTGATTGTAGTTACCCAATAAAGGTAGTTTTATTAACAGTAGTTTTTCTTTTGTTCCATAATTACCACATAATTACATGGTAATAAGGTAGTAATTCCATTTAATTTTTCGATTACTTTTTTATTACCTTGTAATTACATCATAATGAGTGTACCGTAAAAGAAAGCGTTACCAACAATCTTTTGCTCAATATGTCAAATTGGCTGATTTGAACCCATTTTTGCGTTTTCAAACATCAGCTGGATTTGGAAGCCATTTTGAATTGGGTTGACTCAATGACTACTTTCCAAAAGTTTTATTGAATGAGACATATCAGGCTTTTAAATCCTTCCTTTTCAATTTAAATCCTTCAGATGGGGTCCAAATAAAGTAGAACTACAATGTTTTGGCATGAATACCTTCTTATTGTAACTCCACAAGCCCCTCTTTCACCTCTTTTTCTGAGGTGTGTCTCAGATCAACTCGTTTTGAGGCTGTCTCTTTAAAACCAAACGAGCCGCTTCACCCCCCACCCCCAGTGGTCCATTGTTCTTTTAGAGAGGGGTTTACGACTATATAGAAGCACAAAAATAGCTGGTAAGTCCAGAACTTTTTTGGCAATGAAGTCGCAAATAATTTGATGCAATAGTTCAGAAAGTGTCAGAAAATAGAGAAAACTGAACGGGCTGAAAACTATGACCCAAATAGAATATAAAGATATCTACACTCCTAGACCCCAAGTACACAACAAAATGTATTTAATGGCTTAAAAAAGTGAATTCTGCATTTGCTTTCATTAGTTTGACATGATTGAATTCAACACATCTGATAAATAAAAGAAAATGATCAGATTAGCACCAGGCCTCTAATTCCCAGCGACGTCTCCGATCTTCTGACCGTACCGTATTCCCTGACGATGCAGCGTGCGGTGGAATTGGCTCCCGTGCGATCTGTCACAGTCACAGAATACTCGCCGCTGTCTGCTCGGCCGTATCCGTTAATCTGAAGTGTCGCCTCCCGCATCTCCGTGTTCGCGTAGACGTTTGGCCTCGTACCAGCGCACTTCAGGCTGCCGCCCGAGCATGTGGCCAGCGTCACCGGATCAAATCCAGTTTCAGGCTCCCGTTCCCAGGTTACCATGGAGATCTCTTCCCGGGGATCCATCTTGATCCGGGCTTTGAGGTCCAGCCTGGAGCCAGGGATTACATGCACAGGCTGCTCGTTGGTGATGTGCACCAACATGCACCACAATCCGCACGGCGCTGAGGACACAGATTGTTCTGTTAGTTTTAAACACGTCGTCCATATATATGTTCAACATGCATGTTCTGATTCACAGCACACGGCTACTTCCTGTCAAATAACGCCAAGTGATGATTGATGGGGCATGTCAGCGGTGCCTAATGTGATATTCATCAAACCACATCAATATCCTCAAGTCTGTGTCAAAGCCTGCTAAGCTTGTGTGCATGTACCACAAGAGCTATTAATTATGTGTCTTAAGTTGATTGGTGGAGCACGGAGGAAGTGTAAATAATGCAAGTGTGGTTTTTATTGCAAGAGGCAGTTTACCAGAAGATTTCTGTGTTGACGTAAGAGTGCAACATCTGAAGGCTGGTGCCTGTGTGTGTTCTGACAGGACGAAAGTGTGTTGCTGTCTGTTTCTGCCCTTGTCAGCGTGTGTTTGTGTGCTCATACAAAACAGCTCATGAATCACCAAAAGGATTTTAAAGAAACTTTTTGAAAGTTACCATTGGGTCGACGTCTACGACTGATTAGCTTTTAGAGTCAACTTAATTCAAGACGGCCACCACAGYAAAACTGTTAGGAAACACAAGAATGGCTCTAACTCAGTCAGTTTTAAAGATGCCGAGATACAATTTGGTGTGGTACTAGCTGAGACTGATACACACAGAAAATAGAGCATTAGTGACGAACACATTTTTATTATTTAGCTCACTTTCTAAGTGTAAAATTATTTAGCTCATTGCTTTTATGTTTTACTATTTTTTTACATAATTTCAAATTTAAATGTTAGCAGCGTTAGATGTCATCATCCTGAGACAAAAAACAAATGCCAACGCCACTGAAGACGACATTTAAAATTTAAATTCAAAACGTGTTAACTGAAAACAAAATGGATGGAAACTGTGGTCCGGGAGTTTTAAGTGCAGCTCAGACACAGGCTACAACTGTTTAATGTCTTATAGGGAAGCTAGTGTTGTAGTCAAGATCACCTAACCCGGTGTATCGAGACCGAGACAAGACCAAGACTTTTAGGGCCTGGACCAAGTCAAGACCAAGACCAAGGAAGGGCAAGACTGAGTCAAGACCAAGACCAGAAAAAAAACCACAACAACAAATAAAGAAAAACTAGAATATTCTGTACACGTGTAACTTAATACATCTAATATTGACAAAATCTTTGTGTGATGGCAGAGGAAAGGATTTTGCTTCAGAGGCAGATTGTGACGATAAAAGTTTAACATTGTCCCCACCGTCTCTGAAAGTGAAGCACCGTATAATTTACAAGTTGCTATACGTTTTCCCTTGGTTGTTATTTTACAACGATATTACAATTTATGTAACAAAATTGTTTTACTGAAAATAACAAAAACAAAAATACATAAATACCAATGAGTCAGGTTTGGATTTGAATCATTAGCTACATTTTAAATCCAATGAAAGCAAAGATGCTAATATATAAATTGAACAATAATCTGGCTATTTAGTGATAGTTCCACAGTTGTGGTCTTGACCGGTCTTGAAATAAAATTCCGAGTCCTCAATGTCCGAGACCGAGACAAGGCCGAGTACAAATGTGGTTGAGTCCGAGACAAAATCAAGACTTTCAAAAAGTGGACCAAGACTGGTCTCAAGTACTGCAACACTAAGGGAAGTGTCCTGATGCATCTCAGTAATCCAGRTAAAAAATCAAAAAGAAATAAATTGTATAGGTCTTCTGGACGGGTTCTTCTCTAATGAAAGGTTTCGTCTCTCCTCCAAGAGACTTCTTCAGTCTGAGAGTTTCAGGCAAAATTCAGGCTTTTAAGCCCTGCCTCCATGTGACTGATACTCACATCACATGGCTATCGTTGACACCTAATTAACACCTATTGTTAACAGGGGGTGGAGTGATACTGGCAATAGCAGCACTGTAGGAGGAGAGATGAACGTTGGTTTGAGAGACGAGTAAAAGAAGCCATTTTTGTGAAGAAAGACCGTCCATCATTAAACAGAGGTGGAGGCCTCCGTTTTCAGTTGTCCCCCTCCTACAGTGCTGCTATTGCCAGTATCACTCCTCCCCTGTTAACAATAGGTGTTAATTAGGTGTCAACGATAGCCATGTGATGTGAGTATCAGTCACATGGAGGCAGGGCTTAAAAGCCTGAATTTTGCCTGAAACTCTCAGACTGAAGAAGTCTCTTGGAGRAGAGACGAAACGTTTCATTAGAGAAGAACCCGTCCAGAAGACCTATACAATATTTTTCTTTTTGACTAAAGGAAGCGTTAGCAGCGTTAGCACGGCTAGCAGCATTAGCAGCGTTAGCAGCGTTAGCACGGGTAGCAGCATTAACAGTTGCTTTCTACATGATGACATCATAACAAGAGTTGGGCACCAGCAGCAAAGACTGTGTTCCATTCCAAAATTATTAAATGTAAACTTCAACATTTAAAATTTAACTTTTACATTTAGATTYACACATTGTTGAACATTTAAGTGTAACATTTAGAAAAATAATCTGTAAAATGTAAGAACAGTGAGCTATAAAACAATAAAATGTAACTCTGAAAGGTAGTTAAATAATGAAAATGTCTTAGTAACGTTTTATTTTACACTTGGCACCCCATGTGATCATATAAGAGCTGGATGAATTTCATTTAGACTCTCAGAATTTATACTTGACTGAACATCTACTGAGTATTTTTTGGAGTTAACTAAAATCAAGATGGATGTCACATGTAATAAAACTATCATTCACACAAATTACACCAAGCTAAAAATTTGGTGTGGTAGCTCACAGTTAATATTTCAATCTATCGTGATTGATTATTTTCAAGGTTTGACATAACTAACTATAACTTCATCATTTCTCACTATATGATAAATTTAGTCTAAAGCTGGCAAGAAAGGCATTTCTTTGCAGAATGGTTGAACTTTTATTCTAAACATGAAAAACAAGACAAACAAATCAGCAAGAATCTGAAAAAAAGAAGGTTTTGTTTGCTTTCTGTCGGGTCCTGCTGTGTTATTTTTTTGTGTGTTTGTTTTGTTTTTTGGAAATGATTAGTGTGGACTTGGCAGTGAAAAGCCTTACACAATAGTATCAGTGGGGCGACTCTCCAGCACAGGAACCACAGCAGATCCATAACGCCTGCTGATGTAAAGAAAAGCACAGGAAGAGGAATTTGTCCAGAACTTCAGTTGCGGCAGCAGCGGGTCACCATTTCCTCTGAGTTCAGGCGGCGGGGGGCCACGAATACCAACATCACCTCCGGAGAAAACACAAAACTCAAATGAGAGCAAAGAAACAATTAAAGCAGCATGTGTCGCTCTTAGAGATGAAGTCCAAATGTTTCCTYTCCTTGAATTTATTTGTGAATTATCCTAAAAACAACAACAGCCTTGCTGATAAGTCAGAAGTTACAGCCAAACAGAAAAGTATCTACTGCCAAAACTTAATAATAAAAGTTAAAAAAACTGAAAGAGATGTCCAGTAAAATGCAGGGTGAGAAGGCACGGATAACCACACAGGAACACAACGAGCATTACATATATTCTGCAATTTGTCCAGTTCTTTACCCTGAAACTAAACAAAGCAACCAGAGTTCACCTACCAGAGAGCTGTTGAGACAAATGAAAAAGGAGACTCAGAGCAGCAGAAGTCAGTCTATCTGTGGCTCTAAATAAATTATTATCTCTCAAGCACTTTCTGCTACGTTATTGGAAATCGTTGTAAACTAAAGTAAAAAAAAAACAACATATTTTGGCCCTCCTCTCCTCTGTGTGACCCGTTTCTCCTCTGCTCAGGTCCAGACAGAGTGTGAGTGTCTCAAAGTAGGCGTCACCTGTTCTGTTTCGAGCCCTTTCCTCCTTCTGTACGCCACAGCCTTCCTGTACTTTCTAGACTTCTTTTTGCTTTGTCTTTGTAACAAATGAGCTCTCTGTCGTAACAACCACTCCTCATCGTTTCTGCACTTCCTCTATTCTCTGTCCAGGGCTCTGCATCCATTCTCCGACGCTCTCACAACAATGCAACACGCTCATTTCTGGACGTTTGTGCATGTTTTTGTCGTACTGTTCATAAACAGAGATAAAATGCAATGTTTTTTTTTTTTTTTTTTTTTTTTTTTTTAAAAAAAA
>NW_013952545.1:1029732-1034836 GCF_001266775.1 Austrofundulus limnaeus
GGCGATATATTGCGATTTTTGGACAAAAGTATCGCAATATATCGCCTTGCTTATAGTATCGCAATATATCGGGATATATCGTATCGTGACCCCTCTGTCATGATATGTATCGTATCGCCAAATTCTTGCCAATACACAGCCCTAAATGCAACCCCATAGCATCAGAGAGGCAGATGTTTCTTCCTCACCTCTATTAACCAAATAAGTTGCACAATGCTCCTCCAGCTGGTTATTCATCACAACGTGCACTTTTACTTGTTGTCCTTTAAACTTTTTTACATGTGTTTGCATCAAAAAACTTCAAAAGTACTTTATTTTCCCAACAAACTCCAACATTTAGTTAGTTTCAACATTTGATGTTTAATAAACATTGAGAACCGCAAGTCAATGAAGTCAGTTTTAAAACACAATTCAGTTTGAAAACTGAATTGTGTTTCAGTCTGATTTTTCTAATGTGGGATTTAAAAAAAATAATTTTACTTGTTTCTAAAACGTTTGTCATTCACTGTCTTTTGTACTGCTTCATTGCTGTTTCTGGTGTACACAAAAGTAACAAACTGATTTATTTAATGAATGAACTTGACTATAATTGAGCAATGATGACGAAGTGATAATATTGTCAAAAAATGTATTCAAATAAAACAAAAAAAAATCAACTTAGTGCTAATCTCTATTTAGATAAGAGGTATATGGTTTCTGTCAAATAATGCCAAGTAATGATTTATGGTGCATGTCAGCAGCTTAATGTGATAACCATCAAACCATATCAGTATCCTAAAGTCAGTGTCAAAAATCTGATAAGTCTGTGTGCATCTCACACAAGAGCTATTAATCTTGTCTTGTATTATATTGGTTGGTGAGCTAGAGGAAATTAAAGTAATACAAGTGAGTKTTTAATGCAAGAGAGGCTTTATAAGAAATATATATTTTTTTGCTTTTATGTCAGAGTGCAACATCTAAAATGCTGGTGCTTTGGTGTGTTTTGACAAAATGACTGAATAAAAGAGAATGAGATCAAACCAAAATGTCAAACAGCAACTAAAACCACCTTATCTTCCTCTCAGCTGCAGTCCCTTTCAAACAACCGGACCCTTGTAGCAAAATGACATGAGTTAGAAGTTTGCTTTTATGAGGCACTGCCTGGGGCTCTGATACAAGTTATTTAAATGTGATTATGACCCAACTTTTATTTGCAAAAAGGCTTTATGAGTAATCAGGAGAATTACAGTTATTTGTCCACAGAGAAGAGCTGTTAGCTGGATTTATCCAGTGGGTGGCACTAATCTAACAGYTGAAACGCAATCATCTCTTTGAGCCTTCCTGTCAGGCGGAGATCATGAATATTCTCCTTGTTTTTCCACATGCAGATGAGGCGGCGCGCGGGTTTTGGTTCACATTAACGGAGGGCAGGTGTGTGAGCAGGTTAATTATGGAGCTGACGGTGTTTGAAACCGTCAGATCAGAGCTGCAGGGTAACAAGAACAAGGTCCTTAAACCACGAATGTCACAACAGGAGAAAATATTTCTACAACAGTTTTTTTTTAAATGAAACAGCTGGGTTTCCCACCTTCACCATGTGCGTAAATGCGCGCGGGCCCTTTAAGAGAACAGGTGTGTCTTTGACAGGTAACAATAAACACAGGAGGTAGTCGCGTAAGAAAGCAACATAGCTTTGTTTCAGTGGGAAATCAACATGAGGGAAGAAGGGAAACGCTTTGGTAAGGCTTATTTACAACCATCTCATTATTTTAATTAGATTTATGTTCAGGAMAACTAAAGAAACTTAAACGCTCACGTGTGATGATGCGTTAAAGATTATGCGATGAAACCTTTAATCAAATGGATTTTTTTTAAATAAAGAAAAATGATGGTTTTATTAACAGGAGCGGTTTTTTTCAGCAGACCGGCCTGATTGACGACATGAGACAACCTCTGCTCTTCATTAGTCTGTCCCTGGCAGGTAAAAAAAAGAAAGAAAATTCAGCTGTGACACTTTCTGCTCTTCCTCCGGCTCTGTTTCTTCAACTTGTGGAGAGGAAAAAAAACTTAAAGAAGATAAAAGCAAACATGTAAGAGAAGGACCGCTGAAGTATTCCAAGCACCTGAATAAAACAAAAGTAGTTTAGAAGCTGTTAAACCTGCTCGGCTGCATTCTCATCCGCTCTCTGACGTGTTGCCTTCAAGGCCTCCTCCCACAATCCGACATTATAGTTTCGGTTTGTGATTGAAAGCAACGAGGGCATCGTTGTTTTTTAGGGGGAGTTTATAAAATAAAATCACACAGATTAGGCCTGTTGCTGACACTAACGCGTTTCTAAACCAGTGGTTTTCAAACTTTTTAGCTTCTGGCCCACAAAATAACAGTTGCAGAAACGTGTGAGCCCAGATGAACATAACTATGATTGGTTACTATCTTTCTTCATTTTTATTATTAATGTTTTTCTCTCTTTTTTTAAATGAATATGGTAAAAAAAATTCAATCAAATTTTTTTATTTGCATTTAAATAGATGCCTGGAAATCATCAGGGGACCTTCACTTAATGTTCCATGACCCACAGAGGGGTCTCAACCCCAATTTTTGGAATGAATTTTCTAAACTAACTAGTTAYAAAACTTATTTGGGAATGTGCAGATTCCTGACATTCAAGACATTCAAATATCTAACTTTTATAATAATACCAGGGACGAAACAACTAAAATAAGATACGGGGTGCAGAATGAYTAAAACAAGGAAATGAAGGGAGCACTAAATGTCAACAACAAATTCTGTGCAACAATGGTGTAAGAAAATATCACAACATTTCATTTCCTGATACTGTTTTGATCCTTAAAAGCACGCTGTGATTAAGGTTTAACGGATAGATGTTGTAAAAATAAACATATGCAGTTCTCGCTGTTGTTCAGTGTTATTCTGACTGCATAAAAATAAACAAATGTATATTTATGGGAATTAAAGTGACCCATCTCAGAGACAAATGTTTGTGGGACAATTCTAGAAACACATCAATAGAAAAAAGTATTGGGTTTGGATAATGCCATGAGGGAAACTATCTAAATATTGTGATTATGACAAAATAGTTTCAAAATCTTTCAACTCCACCATGTTCTCTTGTACAAATTAGGTATGAAACTGAGAACAATCATTAAACAAAGATCATTTTTAAGTGTTTGAGCCGTTGCAGTAACAAAAAGCAAAGAGAATTAGCTCCAGGGATGTAAATTATATTCTCATTTGTTTATTAACTAAGGGCTGTTTTTCATGCATGAAAGATATTAACTGAGGTAATAATTAGTGGCACTTCCAAATTATTAAATACACATTTAGCTGCTTTTGGTCTCAGCAGCTGTGGTGCCACAGATCCAATCTGACCGGATCTGTGAACGGCTGCAGTGTTCCTCTCATCGGCTTTGGATCGATGAAAAAAACCTCTCAATAAACACGTTTGGTTCAAATAAAGAAGTAGATAAATAAAGCTTTATTTCCTTTTAATCAACCAACAGAAACTTAAAACTTATCAAGAAAAGTTTTACTACTATTATTAAAAAGTCTTTTTACACTATTTAAATAAAAAAATACTTTTCTAGTTATTAATACAAAAACAAACCAGCTATTGGTAATTCATGCTTTACTCAACACAACGTCAAACTGATTTTTGTGTCGGTGTTCTGTCAGTTGAAAGTATCGTTGCTCTGCTGCATCATTCATGGGTGTTTCTCATTTCTGACTCATTCGTCTGTTAGTAAAACAACAAAGGCTGCAGCTTAGAACACCTTTTGTTTGCTTTGAGGACTCAACATGAATTCTGTGCTATGTTATGATTAATTTTTTTTCTCTTCTCCTGTGGAGGTTGTGTAAAAGCTGTCAAGCGAGACGGATCAGAATCGTATTGATTCTGTCTAGAAGTCACTGGCAGCGTTCTTCTGTGGCTGTTTTATGTGTAAATGTTAGACGCCACAAATTTATTTAGCATGAATATGTGGTGCCGCATCAACACAAAGGGACAAACACAAGAATTTATTCATTTTATTACTATCTGGACTATAAATAAGGTGTAAAATATCCCTATTTGTTTGCATTTTGTGCAAAAATCATTTAAATCAGGCTAACAATGTTTGGACATTGTCTGTGGTGTTCCCCAGGGGTCAGTGTTGGGACCTAAACTCTTTATTTTATACATAAATGATATATGCAAAGTCTCTAAAGCATTAAAATTTGTTCTCTTTGCGGATGATACAAATATTTTCTGTGAAGGGGAGGATTTACAGCAGCTTGTGAAGGTAATAACCTCAGAATTAAATAAATTAAAAAAGTGGTTTGATACAAATACATTATCATTAAATTTGGATAAAACTAAATTTAAGTTGTTTGGAAATCGTAAAGGAAATAGTGATTTAAAAATAGGAATTGAGGATGTATATGTAGACAGAGTAAATTAAATTAAGTCTCTGGGTGAGGTGATTGACCACAAGATCCGCTGGAAAACTCATATTCAGAATGTTCAATCTAAAATATCAAGAAGTATCTCAGTCCTCAGTAAAGCTAGATATTTTCTAAATAATAAAGCATTGCATATTGTATATTGTTCACTTATTTTGCCATATTTGAGTTATTGTGTGGAAGTCTGGGGAAACCCTCAGACCGTTGTGCACTCTCCAGAAAAGAGCCATCAGAATGGTTCATAAGGCAGGCTTCCAGGATCACACTACTGAGTTATTTACCAAATCCTGCTTGTTAAAACTCTTAGACCTGGTTGAATTTAAAACAGCTCAAGTGCAAACAACTACCAGATAATATACAGAATTTTTTTATGGGTAGAGTGGGGGGTTATGATGTCAGGGGAAACCTTAATTTCAGAACAAGGAGTGTTCAAACAACAATGAAAGGAATGTGCACCTCAGTCAGTGGTGTAAGGGTCTGGAATAAATTCAATCAAGAACTGAAGCAATGTCCAAACATGAGTTTGTTTAAGAAAAAACTAAGGCTAATGATTTTTGACAAGTACAGAAAATGATAATCTGGGGTAAACTTGGTCCCTCTGTGTTCTGTTTTGTTTTCATAAATGTATGGGTTGAAATTATATAGTGCTTGCACAGGCATTTTGGT
>NW_013952545.1:1038235-1061979 GCF_001266775.1 Austrofundulus limnaeus
TGTTTAGTCATCCTCCCTGCTGATGTTCTGGCCCAGAACCCTGTATCGATCCAGTTCCAGCRAGACCCGGTGGTGGTTCAAACTGGTGCTACCATAGTGTTCACAGTGCAGAATGTGGTTCCGTCTCAGATCTTCACTATAACATGGACGTACCAAGGAACCAACACTCTGGGTTTTTGGAGCGGAGGAAGTTCAACGATCAACTCCGTGGCTCAGTTCCAGAACAGAGTCACCATCACTGTCAACACGCTCCAAATCGGAAACGCGCAGCTCCAGGATGCGGGGACGTACACCGTGAGCGTGGTCCCCGTCGCTTCCACAGGCCTGACCCAAAACTCCAGATCTGTCCAGCTGAGTGTGTTTGGTAAGAGCCAAAACTGATCAGACAAGAAGCAGGTGTGTGGTGGAGGTCTGGGTGAGCAAATTAAAGGCAGCGGTGATGTTCAGGAGGAACATGATAGTAAAAGGGGGGAATTCAGGGAGTACATGAATTAATCTGGGATGTATAATGAAATTAGTGASCCATGGAAGGCGAGGTAAGATTAATGAAAAAAAGAGGAGGAGATGAAGCAAGTAGCTCAGGGCTTCATGCCAATTAAAACTCATTTGTTATGCAGCACTGACGCTCTTAGATGTTTGATATCGTCTAAAAGTGGCGCTGCATGTAGAGACAGTAGAAACCCAGATTTGCATTCATTCATATTCAATATTGTAATGGAGCCTGAACAGCTGAGTGTCTTTTTTTTTCATTTTCAGCCCACGCTGTAGGGATGACGCACGGCCTCTCATCCTTCTGACCCCCATGGATAGCAGGGCGACCAAACCGTTGCAGCTAGTCTGCTATTCTCCAAACTTTCAAGTGCCGTTCACAACAGCCTGCTCCTCCCAAACGTCCTGATTACTCACTCCTCTTAAAATCAAAAGCTGCTTAAAACTTTAAATATGAGTTGCTGAGTCACAAGCTCTGCAAAAAATAAAAATAAAAATAAACTGGAGTAATTAGAGCTTTTAAGTGGTGGCGCTAGTGTTTTTGTTTGTTTGCCGTTGCTGCCACTGTTCTTTTAGCCACGGCTCCGTCCTCCGTCCGTACGCCCCCTCTTCTCCCCGTCCAATTATTTAACTTGGGCAGCGTGCCAAAAGKCATCTCGGCTACCACTCGCACCGTCTGCCCTCTCATGCGCCATCTGTGCGTCTATCTGAGCGCTGTCCCTTCTCGCCTCTCTCTTGCTTYGATTACAACAAATTATCCTCAACAGAAACATCAAACTGCTCTCTATTGTTCTGTCACTCCAACTTCTGAAGTGTACTCTCGCTCACACTCTCCGGCTCCATTTCTGCAGTAATGGCTATTTAAGAAACATTTTCTCTGTTTGCGGCTCTAAGGTAAAAGTGTTTTTTTTTATGTATTTTCTTTGTAGACGCAGTAACTGGGGTGACCCTGCTTGCTCCTTCGGCAGYGGAGAACAAAAACGCGTCTTTGAGTTGCACATGGGCCTCCGGGACGCAGGTCACGGTCCAGTGGAGCAAAGGAGGCGTACCCATCACCGCCAACTCTAGGATCACCATCTCCGGCGGCTCTCTGGTCATCAGCCCAGCCAGTCGCAGTGATGCCGGGGACTACATGTGTAACGCCAGCAACCCTGCCAGCTTTCAGACTGTCACAAGGACCCTCACCATCTTCTGTGAGTTCACAACCGGCCAAGACACGCGGCAGCTGTAACCACAACAAACGGCAGAAGCTTATCTCCCTATCCACATTGCGCTGCCACGCTATGTTTGTACCCGGCTTGCACGAGACATTCTTCCGTAAGCCTGTGGCGCTGTGCTGGCTTTGTCTTGATCTCATCATTAATTCTGYTCTGACTTTTTCCACTGTGGTGTCTCATACAGTGCTTGCCTACTGCATCAGTGTGCACGAAGATTAACAAACATTTCTTTACCCACATGAAACCCCAAATGCAACAAACACTTAGGCACACAGAAATATAAGGTAAATAAGAAACGGATTTTATGTAGCATCTAAATATTCAGCTTGGTGGCAAAGTAAGSTGTGATTTCTCCATCACAAGGCCTGCCATGTTCTGATTATAGCTTGTAAAAGTTGAAGTGCAGCTAATCATTATTTTCACTGGCAATCCATCACATTTTTTCTTTTTAGTTTGTGATTCATCAAAAAATTATATATAAAAAAAGACCTTTACCAATGGGGTGACATCCTAAAATTGCACTTTTTAATTTTTTGTTAGACATAACCAAATTTTGGTTAGTTTCCAAAAASATTAAGACCTAAGTTTATATTTCAGAAGCTAGAACCATCAAACTGATTTGTTGTTACCTCGAATAATGACTGAAATGACTTATTTTCACTCCCATATATATCCCATCTTTGACATATTACCACCTGGAACACTGAYGTGAGATTGTTTCAACCATCAAGTTTCAGCAAACTATAGCGTAATTATTAATAATAATTCATTAATAATTATTGCGTAAACGTTTTCAGACTCAAGTTTTTCATTTTGTTTCAAACTGACTTTTTTCTGACTTGATTAGAAGTAAACACCATTATGTAARTATTTTCCAACCTTTACTAATTACTAGGTTCAGCGAGTTTTGGAGGCATGGCAGCATCAAGTTTGTTTTGGAATGAGCTTGTTTTTGGAAATTTCTATTTCTATTTCTTTTTGTTTTTGGCAGTAATTTTCAAGCTCAATCAGTTTACAGTCAGTTTCAGGTTTTTACAGAGATGCTCGGCTGGGTTCAGGTCCAGACTCAGGCTGGAGGTACGCTTCAGGTTGTTTTCTTGTTGGAATTTGAACCATCGCTCCAGTTTGACATCTTAATCCCCCTAGAAAAGATTCTCCCTCTGGATTGCTTCAGAAGATTGCCTTCCCTCCATCCTGTCTGCATGCTTTTCCAGTGAAACATTTCCACAAATTGATGATGCTATTAAGATTGATTTTGTGATTTTTGTATGTAAAGCTGTATGGATAGGTAGATGCGTTATTTTTTATTATCATGTTTAATGTTGAGGTGTTGGTGGACCCAAGTTTAGGTTGTAAAGTATTTCAGGGACAGCTGAACAAAGAGGATGAACATCATAAACATTTTACCTTGTACAGTATTTGTGGAGAACTGCATATTTAAAAAAATCAGTTTTGAAATGAGATAAAATTTTTTTTTAATAATTTGAAAACATTTTTGTAAAATTTAACTGCGGCTCAGTTAGTAGAGCTGTTATCAGAAAGAAGGTTGCCAGATTGATACCCCGACTAAGAACCTTTCTGGGTAGAGTTTGCCTGCTCTCTCCGTGCATCCATGGGTTTTCTCCGGGTACTCCGGTTTCCTCAGACAGACCAAAAACACGACCGTTAGGCTAATTGGTAACTCTAAATTGTCCCTAGGTGTGAGTGAGAGTGAATAGCTGTTTGTCTCTGTGGTCTTGTTATGGACTTGTGACCTGTCCAGGGTGTACCCCGCTCCTCACACTGTAACTTCTGGATATGAGCACCAGTGACCCTGACAGGAAGAAACAGGCTGAGATGATGGATGGATGTCAATTTTAACACCAGACTGTTTTGAGCAGCTAAACTCTGTTTGTGCAATATTTTGAATGCAAAACCTCCCTGAACTGTCACTCAGATTTCACAACAAAAGTACTTTTGCAAACTCTGCGAGAGCGGCTAATGCAATTTAGATCTTCTGAAGTAATATTTAAAATGCAAGTCCTTTTCATTAGCTGACTAAGATCAAAGAGGGTTAACTGTAGAAATTAAAACAGATGAGATAACGAAAGCCTCAAACTTKCTCAGTAATTTCCCCTTTAGCAGACTATAATTAGCCAATTAGCGCTGCTTTTTCATAATTGTGCTTAGCTGTGAACGATGCGTTTTTGTTGCTAAGAGATTTCCTCTTATCAACTTACCAGATGGACCGGACACCCCTGCACTGTCCGTCGACAGACCCAAACAATGTGTGGGGGGAGGGGATGTACAGGTGGGAGGTACGCTGCGCGTCACCTGCACCTCTACCTCACTACCTGCTGCCACCTTCTCCTGGGAATTTAAAGGACAACCAGTAACTGGGCAGCCGAACACCGGGGTGCTCACCCTTCAGACCCTCTCCACCAGTCAGAGCGGCCAGTACGCCTGCATCGCCGCAAACAGYAACACTGGAAGCACGTCGAGGCAGACCACCAACCTGACAGTCGTAGGTGAGTTATGGTGAAYGCTCGCCTCTCTGTGACTGATGATGATCTCGGTGTGTTTTAGAATTTTCCGCTGTATTTGTCTTCTTGACAGGCGAGGGATGGAACAGACTGATCTGCTATGATTGTGGTCAAAGTCATTCAGTGACCCACCCCTCGCTTTACTTTTGTTTCTTCCCACACTTACTTCATTATTCTTTGTAGGAACTCTCCATCTTTCCTTTAGCCTCTTTTTCTCTGAGCTCCATCATTATCTTTATTAATTYTCCCGCCCATGACATCATTCTTTCTGTTTCAGATCAGAGCTGTCAAAAGCATTCWCATTCATCACTTAGGTAGAAGTATAGATACTAGGGCTTAAAAAGATATTTTTGGAAGTAGATGTATCAACTCAAGATTTTTACTCAAGTAWAAGTACTGGTTTTAAAACTACATAAAGTATACAAGTGAAAGTAATGTAAGGAGAAAAAGCCACCTCCTGAAACCCTGCGTCCTCAAATGCGAACATTGCATTTTTGCCTCTCTACCCATGATGCATCATTTTTTCAACTTTAACCCACTGTCCTCATTAATGGACACTACCAGCACCCTCTAGTGGTCCCAAGACAATATTAYACTCATTTGAGTGAAAACAAGATGGCAGGGATCTCAGTGAAAATCTTCTACAACAATTCTGGTGAGGAAAATGGCCAAAGTAAAAATCCAAGTTAGATTTCACGCTTGAAAACAGCACATTTATACACAGTTGCATCATTAGCTTTATAAGAAATGTAAAACTATCCTTTTTACAACTGAAGCTAATTACAATGTCAGTAAATATAAAGTCCTCATTTGAGGACATTGRGACTATAATTTCATTTGTAGGACAAACCTGGAAATATTTAGAACAGTTTACAAATGTTAAWAGTTAATGTAAGTGGTATATTTGGTCACAATTTTTTGTTAAACAAATCTGGAAATAATTAGAACAGTTCACAAGCACAAATAGTTCTTGCAAGTGATACATTTGTTCAACCAATTAATTGTACCAATAATGTTCAGSTCAAATGGTCTGCGATTTCCTGCAATTACRTCACGTAATATGTTCTTCAAACTGAAGACCAATCTGAAAGTTGTYGATGATGATGATGCACTTCACTAATCTTGCTCTAGTCAACAGCTGGCTGCTGTGTTGCAAAAATAACTAGGAACATTGAACCACCAGGAAGGCTATCATGAAGTTTCTCAATTTTTGCTTGGTAAATGCTTAGGTATTCCTCAAAAAGCACAACATTTTGAGACCCATTGTCCTCATTTGAGGACATAGTTTTTTGTGCAAAACCCACTTCCTGTACCATAACAGGGTCTAGTTATTATGCTTATTAGGTCCTACTAATCCCATGCATCTCAGAGAAAAAAAAAGCGAACATCTAGAAAAGGCTTGGGTCTCAGGAGGTTAAGGATAAAAGCTTAGGTCACGCCACAGGAGTCTATAGTGCACCCCCCCCCCCGCCAACAAAGAAAAACAAAAAGCAAATAAAATAAAATAAAAATTTCTAAATCCATATGACACATTTGTATTTCTATCCTTATTAGGACTGTTTACTGACTTCCATTAATTTCCAGTTGTTTCTACAGTCTAACCTTGTCCCCTTACCATAAACCTAACCACCCCAGTGCATACCTGACTCTAAACTTAACTTAAAATCAATTTATACCTTAGACCTAAACCCAACCCAAAAATGGAGTCCAACCATAGGAAATTTGTWCTGTTTRCTACTGATTTTAATGCATCACACTGCTGTTTTTATTTTGCCTAATCATCCATTTTTATGTTTTAAACTGTGATTTAGTCAAGACCCAGTCTAGTTTGAGTGACATGTCATGACTGACTCAAACAGAATGTGCTCTCTTTGAGGCATTTAGTTAATACAYGCCTTAATTGCACTGCCCACACATAGACATTTTGCTTATCAGTTGGCAGGAAAGTGTAAGCGAGAATCTGTTCATGTGATTAGGGAGACTTCYTCTACCAGTGTAATGTTTTCAAGTGGGCGGGGCCAGATTCTGAAGCTCATATTTCCTGATTGGTGGCCATTTTGCAGAGAAAATAAATGTCTAACTGGCCTCAGCTGGGTGGTTGTATAACATCTTCTTACACATAACATTCAAGTCTTATTTCTGTTTTTGTTCCTTGTGTATGAACACAACATTCTTTTTAAAAGTAATTACTCCAATAAAATATAAATAACCCACTTAAGTAAAGTAACTTAGTCTTTGTACTTCATTACTTGACACCTCTGTTTCAGGTGTATGTTTTGATGGAGGGGAAGTTGCAGGAATTGTAATCGGCTCATTCTTGGGGCTGCTAATCATCATCCTCCTCATCGTACTCCTTATCTGTCTTGTGCAAAGGAGGAAAGGTAGTCTATTTGTGTGTTTGTTACCATTGTGCACTCTTATGTTGTCTTTTTTAGGGGTTTTAAATATACTTTTGATTTTTAGAAAACATCCCAATAAGGRTCTTGTACACTAAACTGTCACTTATTTGTTTTGTGCTTTCAGTTCAACAAAGACGAAGGGAAAATGTGTTTTTTCAGGAGACAAATCCCAACCAAAGGCCTATTGTAAGCCACTATAAAGTTTACACATGATTCAGTATTGATTTTGTCTTTATGTCATGATGGTGCTGAAGGGCTGTTCACAAATGAACCCAATCTTTTTTTGCTCTCTCTTCCATGCCCTCATTTTTCACTTGCTCRCATCAAGCCTCCAGATCCACAAACTAATAATGTAAGGGATTTGGACCAAGGTCTTCAACCCCCTCTCTTCAGGAACACACAAACACGCCAGCCTGACCGCTTAATCACAACCCAACACGAAAGCCGTGGCAACCCACAGACTCTGCCTCTGAACGGACTGCATCACTCTGAAACAGAGCAGAGTAATAGCCGTGCAAACAGAYGTCCACAAAATGCTATTCAGAATATTAATTCACACCCGGCCAATGGCATCGACAACCCCGCTTTTGTACACACAGAGGCTCCGAATGCAAACACGCTCCCAAACCCACGGCAGCAAAATCCTAACATCCTCATTCAAACTGGAGGTGGGCAGGACGGCAACCAACACCCTGCGCTTCAAGTCAGTCTCAACCCGAACAACAACGCTCAAATTCCTACTGTTAATGTAAACTTAAACTCATATCCTGCCAACAGCCAACAGATTCTGCAAGATCGCTCATTTCCTGTTAGTCAAAATAATAATAATGTTTCACAAATGCATCATCTAAACACAATGCAATCGAATCCAACAATGCAAAGTGTCCGGTCTCATCAGATGGATCCCCGTCAGCTTGGTCGTCTATACCCACAACATCAAGCTCAGTCTGGGCTTATCCCGACTGGTTATACACATTTTAACAGCATTAACACGTCTCAGCSAAGTGTGAACACGCAGCCGTATCAGCAGGAGCCTCACAGGAGGTCTGACAGGGACTCAGGGGTGCCTGACACAACCGTGACATCCACTCGTACACAGATGCCTTGGGATCGCCTCAGAGGAACACCTGCRTACCCCACTGGCACTGTTCAAACTGTGCAGACGCTACCTGAAGTAGACTCTGACAGTGCAGACTATTCTAGAGAATACACTTCTGATCCTCTCGTAAGAGAAGAGAGAACGACGAGCAGACCTCAGCCTCAAAGCCAAACGGTTTCCCGGCGCAGAACACCACCAAGACGTGACCCACCGTCAGAGGACAGCGAGGCACGGAGCCGATCAGCCAATCGCCGTCATCCGACCGCTGCCAGTGTTCCACAGCACGAGTCCTCCCACCACACACGGAGAAGCCCCCGCACACAAAGGGAAAGTGCTCAGCCAGATATCAGAGGCAGCCAGACTGCCCCCAGGCAGGAAACAACTCACAGCAATAACCCCCAGGCACTGCCTCTCATGAGCCAGCAGGCCTCTGCAGGTCGCTCTGCTGTGCCACAGGGACCCACGGCCCAACAAGGACTCTCTGCACCGCAGAGTGCTGATATAAGAGCTTTGGCTGATCCCAATCACCTTCAGCAGGCACACATGACTCAGCAACACATAGCTGCACTGATACAAACAAGAGGACAGAACACACACACACAGCCCGCCGTGCACGGTGCCAGACAACCTCGCCAAGGGGGCATTGCTCCAATCCCAAACCCTTCTGCCCAGCCTAACCGCAGTAATCTAACCCAGGATGCACTTAGAAGCCACACTGAGAGGGCTCAAGTGTTTGAGAATCRAAGGCAGCAAACCCAGGCAGCCCTGCTTCACCCCGGCACTAATCAGATCCAAGCTCCAGCTGCGACCACCCAGCAGCCACCGACTCCTCCTCCCGTCATGCCGCTGGCACAGTTCCAGAACCTCCCCAAAGAACGTAACCAACACAGATCTCCAGCCAGAGGTGCACCTCGCCATGCCACTGCCGTGCCCACTAACCACCACCATCATCATCATACCGGACACAATCATGCTGGTGCACACAGGCATGGTCAAACCCGTGGACATGGGCACGCCGCCCACGTGACTAACCCCTGGCAGGTGAGTGACCCACAGCATGATGTGCTGAGATGACAGCAGATGTTCAGTGATATCAGGTCTACTGTCCTGTGTGCATTTGTGTTGTTTTATCTGTTTCTGCTTTTTGACTTGTGGATGTGTATAAATCTTGAAGGGTCTTTGAAAATACCTTTTATGTAGATTTTGTTGTTGTWTTTTCTCTCTATTGACAGTGCTTTAAAATGTACTCGGACGTAAGCATTTGTGACACCTTCGCAGTTTTGCAGAAGTAGCTCTGAGTGTGTCAGGGGTTCTGCCTTCTCTTCTGCATGACATGTTGCCAATGAAGGCCTTGTTGTGTCTTTCCAGCAACAAGCCCACAGAGGAAGACCAAGATGATGACAGATGACAGCGGATGACACTCTACAAATGTCCCGCATGCACTGCCACAAACAAACAGCTGACAGACGCAATCCAATATTCCACCAAGCAAGACTGACTGCGCTGAGTTCTGCTTTTGAAAAAAAGCTGTCACACACTGGTGTGTCAGTCCTGAACACTTTTTATTTTGTTTTATTTCATATTTTTAAGAAATGAAAACGTCTCCCGTGGGGCTGACAACAGTTGTTTTGACAAAGTTTTTGAATGTTGTCCTTCTTTTCTGAAAAGAAACTTGAAATGCTCAAAACACACACACTATTCCCCCAGACTGTTTTCATTTCTGACACACTGGCCACACATCAAAATCTGCCCAGAGCCTGCTCAAAAAAAAAGTTCAGTGATCAATGGCTGCTGGAGAAGTTCACATCCKATCATCCATTCATCAACAAGGCAAAAACAACACTCCCCCGTGATAAATTGCACATGAAAAAGTTGCATGAATGTCTGTGAGCACCTGAGCCGGCAGAGACAGACGGTAAATGGGAAGGCACAAAGATGGACTCGACTGCTGGGAGTGGTGACAGTTATGAAGGAAGAAATTAGCAGTGGGGGGTGTTGGGGTGGTCCTGACTCGCATGGAGCTATTTATTTTCCGCCTTCTGTTAGCGGATGCCTCTTCTGACACTTCTCAATTAAGAGGATTCGCCTCGCTGGTGCTCGGAAATAACGCTCGGCTCAGTACGGGGGGGGGATCCCATGAATGGATGGGTGCTTATTAATTAAATGCTTTTATGTGACTTAAATGACTTGGGGAAAAATAATCACACTCAGGCATGAATGAGGTCACCACAAAAACCTAAACTGCCAGGCTTTCAGCTGTGGAAAAAAAAGAAGTCACAGGGTTAAACATGTTGTTTTTTACAATTGTATTTATTTGGAATGGTTGCATTTTTAAAATAAAAGGTGTGCAGGTATTCTTTTTTTAAGGTTTTAGATTCATACATACAGGTCAACATCCTCGGATATTTACCTGTGCGTAAATCTTCAAAAATATGTAATTTTCATGCATGCACGCACACAAAATTAAATCCATAGTACCTGACATGATATAAGCTGAGGAGGGGGTGGTTACCAGAGTGGCACGACACCGCCCACCCTTTCCTCCTACTCACTGCCCCCTAAACCCAAACTGACCAAAAAGCACTGAGTTTTGTGGCACAACACCATAGCTGTGGTGCTGCAGAGGTAGTTAATTCATCTTATTTAATTATTTTAAACATCTTACAGGCTCTGAGATGTAAAATACATTTGAAGTTGAGGTTTGGTTACAATCTGTGCGGTAATGAACACAAATTGCACGAACAAGCAGGAAAATCCAGAATCATGTGCAGGATTTTTTAAACCGTGTCCTGTCTGGCAATGTGAATCTCAAAATTGATGTCTGAGTGTCCAAACGAAGCCCAACAGTTTTACAACCCCTGGCAAAAAGTATGGAATCACCACTCTTGGGTGAGCACTCATTCAGACATTTCATTCTGTAAAACAAACTCAGATCAAAAACATGATACAATAATAAGGTCATTCCAAAGTACAACTTGTTGGCTTTCAGGAACACTCAAAGAAATGAAGAGAAAACATTGTGGAAGTTAGTGAATGTTACTTTTATTGACCAAGCACGGGCAAAACGTATGGAATCACTCCATTCTGAGGAAAAATGTATGGAATCATGAAAAACAGATAAAAGACCATTCAAAATACATCACTGGTATTTAGTTGCACCACCTTTGGCTTTTATAACGGCTTGCAGTCTCTGAGGCATGGATTTGATGAGTGACAAACTGTATTCTTCATCAGTTTGGTGCCAACTCTTTGATAGCAGTTGCCAGATCAGCTTTTCAGGTCGGAGCCTTCTTTGGACCATTATTTTTTCAGTTTCCACCACAGGTTTTCAATTGGGTTGAGATCTGGACTATTTGCAGGCCATGACAACGACTGAATGTGTCTTTTTCCAAGGAATGCCTTCACAGTTTTTGCACTATGGCACGATGCATTGTCATCTTGGAAATTTATTTCATCACCTCCAAACATCTGTTCAATTGAAGGGATGAGAAAACTGTCCAAAATGTCAATGKNARYKTGTRYATTGATAGAAGAATGAACCACAGTCATCTCCCCAGTGCCTTTGCCTGACATGCAGCCCCATATCATCAAGGATTGTGGAAATTTGGTTGCTTTCTTCAGGCAGTCCTCTTCATAAATCTCACTGCAACGGCACCAAACAACAGTTCCAGCATCATCACCTTGTCCAATGCAGATTATTGACTCATCACTGAAGATAACTTTCATCCAGTCATCCACAGTCCATGTTTGCCTCTCCTTAGCCCATTGCAGTCTTGTTCTTTTTTGTTTAGGTGTCAATGATGGTTTTCTTTTAGCTTACCTGTATTGAAATCCCATTTCCTTTAGGCGATTTCTTATGGTTCGGTCACATACAATGGCTCCAGCTTCCTCCCATTTATGCTTCATCTGTCTAGTTGTACTTTTTCAGTTTTCAAGACAAATGGCCATAAGTTGTTTGTCTTGATGCTTTGATGTCTTTCTTGGTCTACCAGTACACTTGGCTTTAACAACCATTCCATGCTGTTTGTATTTGGTCCATATCTTGGATACAGCTGACTGTGGACAGCCCACATCTTTAGCAACCATGTGTGAAGAGTTACCTTCTTCAAGAAGTTTTACAGTCCTCTCTTTTGTTTCAAGAGACATTTCTCTTGTTGGAGCCATGGTTCTTGCCACTCCACTTCGTCCAGCAGCCCTCCAAGGTGTCATGACTGCAGGTGTTTTTAACTGCAGACTAACAAGCAGATCTAATCTGAGGCAGGTGTCCA
Source organism: Austrofundulus limnaeus (assembly GCF_001266775.1). NCBI lineage: Eukaryota > Metazoa > Chordata > Actinopteri > Cyprinodontiformes > Rivulidae > Austrofundulus > Austrofundulus limnaeus. The sequence continues at coordinate 1,050,230 of NW_013952545.1, forward strand.
TTTAGGGAAAGGACATTGACTGGGTTTTTCCTCATTTTCCACCTCCAATTTGAGTGATTCCATACTTTTTTCCTCAGAATTGAGTGATTCCATATATTTTCCCCTGTGCTTGGTCAATAAAAGTAACGTTCATTGACTTCCACAATGTTTTCTCTTCATTTCTTTGAGTGTTGCTGAAAGCCAACAAGTTGCCCTTTGGAAAGACCTTATCATGACCGTATCATGCTTTTGATCTGATTTTGTTTTACAAAACGAAATGTCTGAATGAGTGCTCATCCAAGACTGGTGATTCCATACTTTTTGCTAGGGGTTGCACTTTCACAAGTGCAGCATAATGGTATTTCACCATAATGCTCCATTTGATATACCTTTTATTATAAATTCTTTAGGGATTAATTTGTTATAACTGACATGGGGACTAAAAAAAAGTAAACACAGAAAGGAAAAGTGAGAAAAGAAATGGAAAGGCAAGCAAGAAGATATGAGAGATGCATTAAAAAACGCAAGACAACACATTTGTAGTCTGACTCCACACCTGCAACAAGAAAAAATACATAAACACAGCAACAAAATGAGTATATAATAATAATAATAATAATAATAATAATAATAATAATAATAATAATAATAATAATAATAGCCTCACTGAAAAGTACTCTGTAAATTTTATGAGTAGATGATAATATTAATAAAATACACTGCTCAAAAAAATAAAGGGAACACTACTGCTCAAAAAAAAATAAAGGGAACACTTAAACAACGCACGCTAAGTCCAAGTAAATCAAACTTTTGTGAAGCACATTCAACTCTGTACAGAACAAAGTACTCAATGTGAATATTTCATTGATTAAGATCGGGAGTTAGCGTACATTGTTTGTTTCCTTTATTTTTTTGAGCAGTGTATATAGATACATACACACACATACATATATACTTATTTCCACACTACACATTTAGTGGCCAATACAGTCCCAACAATGAATGTATCTAAGAAACCCCTGGATCTTAACACYTGTTTGTGTGCGGTTGTGAGCTTGCATGTAGGGGTTAGACAATGAAACAGAAACACCTGGTTTTAGACCATAACATCCCCTTCAGACAGCTTCCTCTTGCATCCACAGTTARTCCTGTTGGATGTGGTTGGTCCTTCTTGGTGGTATCCTGACATTACCCTGGATACTGTGGCTCTTGATACATCACAAAGACTTGCTGTCTTGGTCACAAATGCTCCAGCAAGATGTGCACCAACAATTTGTCCTCTTTTGAACTCTGGTATGTCACCCATAATGTTGTGTGCACTGCAATATTTTGAGCAAAACTATGCATATATATATATACATACACTGTATATATTCATCCTTAAACATCACTCTGACTAATCTATAAGCCACATGAACAAATGCAAAACACATCTGGTGTTTCTAGTTGAACATCTGCGGTAAAAAACTAGCTTATTTACTGTCTTTATGCAAAATGATGAATATAAACAGCCCAAACAGATGTGAGAAGCTGAAAGCAGTTTTATTTTTGTTTGTATTCATTGTGAGAAAATTTTAAAGAGAAAGTTTTTTTTTTTGATGCATTATATTTGATCTGTAAAAAAAGTATTTTTTACTTGTGTTTTTACAAAGCCTCAGTGGATTTTAATAGCCTGCTGCCATCCCAGTGGGGTCACTTGTTCGGACTGTTCACAGGACTTTATTTTATCATTTTTTCCATGAAAAAACAAGAAACTAAGTTTGTCTTTCGTCCCCCCCCCCMCCCCCGCCGAAAAAAAAACAACTCTTGAAACACGTCAACAGTTCAGTCCACAGAACCCACCAGTTCATTCAGGTGCTTCTCTGAATCATGAAGTTGTTTGCTGCCTGAACATATTTCTGCTCTCTGTGTCTGCTCTGATAATTATTCACGGCGTTCGTGCGCACCGAGTGCCGTGGCTCAGATAAATCTACTCCTCGCGCTTGTTGTACCGAGCTCGTGTTTGGATCACAGCTCCATCCGTCTCCTGCTCCCACTTCTACGTCACGTCTGATGAAAAGTCCTGCTGCTCACTATCGGAGACACTTCACGGTATACTAGCACTGTAATGAGTGAAGATGGAGTGCGTTTGAGTACCTGCACCAGAATAGCTCCGAGCGTTCGCCTTCCCCCGGTTCCAGGCGAAAGCTGTGATTTATGAAAAGTTTGAGGCCATTTTACAAATGAAGTACTTTTTGTAATACTCTGCGCCTGCTGTCTTCGCAGTGAAGTGTGCTGTTTATGGCCCGAACAATTCGCAGGAAATTGCAAGACGTTTTGTTTGCGAAAAACACAACGCTGTAAAGCTGGAAACCTGATGCTGCGACCTCCTCTGGAACCATTTGCATGCAAATCTGCTGGTTTTGCCTTAGTGCGCTGATTTACTGTGATTTACTGTGACACCCACAAGTAATTGTAAATGTTTACTCAGCCCTTCGGAGGCATAAATTAAAGGAAAACATAACTCAGGCACTGTGTCTGCAAATTGGGCATGTTTTTGTATTGATGAATGCTGGTTTTGGTATTTATCAAACTGCAAGCTTTTCCTACTTAAGTGTGAATTGAGCCAGTAAATTTTTCTCAGGGGGTAAAAAAAGAGGTTTCTCACTGAAATGAGCTGAAAAGATCACAGAAAACCTGCTGACCTTTGACCTCTGTTTGTAAAACAGCTCGTATTTATAACTCAGATTTTTCATACGTGTAATATTTGATTACATTTTGCAGTTTTATCCTTTGCTTTAACCTCTCTGTGTTGCATCATCCTACAACTCTAGGAAACAGAAGCTCACAAAATGCAAATCCCATCCTGAAACCTCTCTGTGGCAAACTCTTCATGCCTCTTCACCCACAAGGGGGAGCCGTGTGAGAGGAATTCTGAGGCCCATCGATCAAATTCATTTGATTTCGTTTTGCTTCTAAAGACCTTGACCACGTGTTTAAGTCACATATTAGGATGCAAGTCTGGCAGAGAAAAAGAAAAAAAAGCAGCAACAAGAAAACCCTCTGTTTCCACAGACGTGTTGTTGTTTTTTTAGTTGTTTAAAGGTGAACTGCTGCCTTCAGGGGTACACAAAAAGCAACTGTTCCTTCAAAGAGTTTTGTTTTCTATCGTAATCCTTTGTTGGATCAACTGAGCGTATCATGTTCCACTTAATATTTTCACCATGTTTTCTCTTTCAAATAAAGACAGAGTGTTTTATTCAAAAGCTCTGCTGGAAAAGAAGCCAAAAAAAAAAAAAAAAACAACAACAACCTGACTGCTTGTGGAAATTCAGGACTTTAAGGTTTTTTCAGCAGTTTGAACATCTTATAAATGTCCTGCTGCTTTCCTATGTGGCCAACGGTGAATTTATAGTCTGCTGAAAAGGTGAACTGATGACAACGGTTGTTTGTCTGTAAATATCTCATAAACCAATGAATGCATTTGAATGAAACTTTCTAAAAGAAATGACTGCGTTAACAACTGCGATTAACTCATGGAGACAGCTTGAACCAAGATGGTAAAGCAGTCTGTCAGCTGTACAAATACTGAGCTAAAATCTGACATGGTAGTAGCTGAGACTGATCTCTAATATGTACTCTGAGTGTTGCGTGTGCAAGAGCCATGTTTTAAATCTCGTAATCAACTACAGCACCTGTGTCAAACACAAGGCCTGCAGGCCAAATGTGGCCATGGGTGACTCCCGTCTGGCCCACCAAGAACCCCCCCCCCAATATTTTTTATCCTGAATATGAAAATTGTTTCTTATACCAGTGAATTTAAAAGGTGAAAGTAATTGTCCTGCCCTTAAGCTAGTTGGCTAGCACAGTAACGTCTTACAATAAGCTGCTTTAAAGCCAGCATCGACCATAAACCACATCCCATAATGCATGTCGATCATCCATGGGAATTCCCTGTCAGAAAGKGGGAGAGTTCAGAATTCAAGATGGCRGCTACTCACCACAACTCATCAGTGAGTAAAACTCTCTTACTTGTTTAGTCAAAGTTAGCCATGAAACATCAAAGTTAATTACAACTGTCCCTTTGAGGGCCATCCTAAGGCTTATGTTAATGAATTTAACACCCCTGAACTACAGGAATCAACTCAGGTTGTTGGCAAAACTGAGCAATCATCTAAAACTGTTTAACGTTTGGACTCAACCAATCCAAGATCGCTGCCAAATCCACCTGTCCTTTTATTGGCAACAACTTAGCGAATTTTACAGATATGAGCTTAAATTTAAACGTTACCAAGTATTCTGTGTCATCGTGACCTTGAAGCTGCTTAAAGTAAAACTACACATAGACACACAACCCCCCCCACACACGTACACACTCTCTCACCTCACAAATTGTAAAGAAATTCACACCTACAACGTGTCGCAGCAGATGAGGCTCGCAATTTAGTCACTGAAACCACAGAGGAAATGTACGCAGGAGATATTCAGAGAAAAAGCTGATTCTATGAAGTGCAGGGCAGAAAGTTCTTTATGAGCTGTGTAGTTCAGCAAAAATACAGTTTCAGTGCAAATAAAAGCTCTAAAAATACACGAGCCAAGAATAGCAGGACACTCAGCATCACGGTTTGTAAAAGAACTGCGGAAATTAGTGTCTGACTCTGCATCTGTTTAACTTCCTTTCCTTGATGTTCACTATTAGACCAAGTGCCTTTTTAATATATATTTTTTGAAAACACCAACCAATTACTCACTTTTAGACAAGTTTTGGAATTACATTTCTTGAAGGAAATAAAAAGACTGATTGCTGGTTAAACTACAGCAGAGTACTAATTTACTGAGGGGGTCATAACGACCACACATGACATTTACAGAGACATTTGGACAAACTAAACCCAACTCAAACCAAACCTGCTTTTTAAGAACAGAGTTTTATGATCTCATAGGGTTAGACCATCTGCAATCTGTGGCTCTGAGGCCACATGTGGCTCTTTGAAAATGTGACCAAACATGACAGAATAGTTATTTTTTTTTATACCCACAACAGAATCAATTTGAATGCAAATATGTGATCAATGCTACTCATAAAAAAGTTAAACATGTTAGCTCATGCTAGCCTGTTGTTTGCTTAAATAATGCAACTTGTTTTTCTCAAATCCATCAGAATTACCTTTAAAGAATTTGAAGACTACATAATAAGAATTAGAAGGGAGGAATAGTTTAGTTGTACTAGTTTTTATGAAATTCAGTATAAAAATACAATATTTTTCTTGTTTACATGGATATGGTCTTTTTATTTGTCCTAATGTGTATAATAATAAATAATATAATAATAATATCAATATTTTTTAGTTTTATAATATCACCTCCACTGACCGTGAAGGTTCCTGAAAAGGCAGTGAAAAGGCCCACGGACCACCAGTTGATAATCACAGTTGTAGCTTGTTTTGTGGCTCTGGACACATTTTATTAGCGAGACAAGGAGCAGAAACGACTCTTTTGATTGTAAAGGTTGCAGACCCCTGGGTTAGACAACCGAAAACCAGAAGTGCAACAATTTGAGCAAACCACCTGTCGCCTAACATGTCAGAGTTTTAGATTAAAATCTTGTTAAGCTGAGAAATGGACTTCTTTTTTTCTTGAAAATAAAACTTCCCGTTCCCTTCAATGCGAGATGTCACGCTAAAAAAAAAAAGTGTCCTGAATGACACCAAGTTTTAGCACAAAGTCTGCAAAACGGACAGCCATTTTTGTGTTTTCTAACAGTACTTAGCAGTGGAAAACACGTTAATCACTTGTATACACACCCTGTGATTATTTCCTGAAGATTTTCAATAAAATCCGTCTGGTTCCTGAGATATTTTGTTTACAGACAGACAGAGATGACTCCAAATAGTTTAAGCTTACATTTCAAAATAATGATTTTGTGACCTGTTAGTGCTGGGATCAGACTCAGCTCTGGAACGCTCTCCCTCTGTCCCTTCGCAGCTCAGATTCTACTGACTCTTTTAAGAAACATCTTAAGACATTTTTATTCAGACAGGCTTTTAGTTAAGTGCTTTTATTGTGTTTTAGTTGTTGCTTTTACATCTGTGATCTGTTTTATTGTTTTTAATTATTTTTGCTTTCTGTGAAGCACTTTGTGATGTTTGTGTCTGTGAAAGGTGCTATAGAAATAAAGTTTACTTACTTACTTACTTACTTACTTACTTACTTACTTACTTACTTACTTACTTACTTACTTACNTTACTTACTTACTTATTTACTTACTTACTTACTTACTTACTAATGTTTTGTTAACAGACATGGTCAAAAAATTAATGCATTGCCTTTTGGCAATAGATGATATTTATACACATAATTGTAAGAAGACTACCACATGCATAGAAAGTGCATTAAAATCAGCTCCTAGAAACTTTGCTTCCCTTTCTTTTATTCTTCAAGATGTATTTCTTTTTACAGAAGCTTAAGAGAGTTAAAAGAAGTCCTGCTCATTTGACAGCCAGGGTGGTGCAGGGTGCAGAACACCGCAGAGGGAGTCTGATTAAACAAGCAGCCTGTCCTGCAGCACAAATCACACCTGCAGAAAATAATGTAATCATCCAGCTGCCAGTGGAGCTTTAAACACCCTGCAGGACAGACGCTTTAATCGGTTGTAAGCTATATCTTAATGCAACCAGCTGCACGGCTTTCTTTCTCTCCTGAACTCAGTCATCATATCTGCTTTCGTTCTTCTTCCTTTTTTTCCCCCCACCAAAAAGCAAAGCAGACACAATCAAAACATGTCAGAAGGCAATTTAAAGTTTGTCTGTTACAACCAAGCGGCCGATAAAGAATCAGCGTAAATCTTTACATTTGCTTATCAACGAGTCACAACAAAGATTCACCAGGCGCGTTGAAGGTGTTGTGTTTTACAGCTGCGCCGGTTGGGTTCACTTTCAGCTCACGTACAGCAGAGAAAATAAATTGAACCTGCATGAGGCACGGCTTCCAGCGTAACTCACATGTTCTTTCTGGCTTCAGCTGCCCAAGTGCTTGTGCTCAATCTTTAATAAAACTGATTGCCTGCAATGTTTGATGTGTTTCATTACTTATTTGGGCTCAGCAGTTCGGCAAGAACTACTTTTTAATTTCTATTTATAGCTTTTATGCTCCCAAAAATAAATGAGGTTGCTTTTGACTGACGGGATGAAGTGTAATACATCTGTAATCTATCTGCAGCTGAGAAAATTTAACATTAGGCCCAATTCCCTGGAAAGCTTCTTTTTTATTTTCACAACAGCCTCAGACGATGGTAGGCTTTAGCGTTTTATCTAAACGTATTTTTGAAGCACACAAGCAATAAACTGGAACAAAATTCATTACTGTCATTTCATTCTGAAAGCAGGGAATTAAAGCCACACATTGTCCTGGAAGACTGTGTCCAATTAAATTCCTTTAAATGTTGTTTTAGCTGTGTCCATTTCTAATCATAGAGGTTAAATTCAAATGAAATACAGCTAATTTCATTTGAAAATGCCCTTAACTGTCTGGAGCTAGCTAGTGTAGGAGGAATAAAGTTTGGTGAAATGCTAAAAAAATGAGAAAATAAAAAAAAACAACCTAACAAACAGAAATTAGATGTGAGGGAAATGCAGAAATGTTTTCTGAGAATCACTAAAATACATCAGTTCCAGTAAAGTTAGGACAACGTGTAAAACAAATAAAACAAAATGAGATGATTTGCAAATCTTTTTCAACCTATATTTGACAAATTATACAGATATTTGACAAAGATAAGACATGTAATGTTTGAACAGATAACTTCTTTTGATTTTTTTTTTGCAAATACTCACTTTGATGACTGGGCCTTTCAAGGACGCCCCCTTTAAACCCAATCATGACACTTTCCTGTTTCCAATTAACCTGTTCACGTGTAGTTTCCCAGCCTTTTGTTGCCCTATCTAGCTTTTTTGAAATGCATTGAAGGTATCAAATTCAAAATAAGTGAATATTTGAAAAAAAAAAAACCCAACAAAAACAAAAAACAATCAAGTTTATTTTGGGTAAAAGTTTTTATCACCTGCCACCAAGAAGTAAGACTGATATTAATGTTTTTGCTTGTGTCTGTGTGTGATCACCAGAACCACAGGATGATTTTTATTAATACTCTCACAGTGTAATAATAAGATGTACCTCTACAGCTGAATGCATTTAGAAATCAACACAATTTAAGATGCCCTTAATAAAACACCAAAACCCACAAATATGTCTAAAAATCAGTTTGTTTTACTGATATTGAGCTAAAACTTGAAGTGGTAGTAGCTGAGAGTCAGTCATACTCTGATTTTGAGATCTAACAACATTGGGTGAAGTTTTGTTTCTCAACAAATGATGAACTCTTGTACGAAAAGCCTCAGGCTGAATTATTCATTACTTCAAGGAATGCTAAGCCTTTCAAACAGAGAAATATTTTGCTAAATTACAGATAAATAATCAGCTCAAGTCTGAAAAGCCCAATTTTAAGAAAGTATTCACTCGACTCCGCTCACATGGAAACAAACAGACATTTCATTTGTCACATCATTTATTGCTTTTTCTCCCACACTAAGTAATTTGTAGAAATCACCCGAGGTTCTGAAAACCTGTGATGGGCTTTTGTAATTAATTCTGCCATTTCAAATTAATTGATCTGACAACAAAGGAAGTGACAGTGGAAAAACAACATTGGTTGCAGACCTTGTGAGCACAGCAACGTGTTCCTGCTCACAGAACAGAAAGTCCTGGAGTATCTCCGCGTCCAAAATGCCACCGCCGCGGCACGCTACCTCACGTTAAGCAGGGCTTCGGGGGAAGTTAAATGTGACATTTGCAAAACAATCTGGTGCAGTTCACTTTTTCACTTTTTGAAAATTGCTCACTATTATGTTCTTTTTTTCAAATGGCCTTTGATAAGGACAGTGTTTTCTAATAGGWTGTTCAGGGTGTGTGTGGGGAGTGACATTTTGCTGACCTAAAAAAAGTGCTGTTTGTCCCATCTGTCATCACACAAGAACTGAGCAAGCACTTCAAAGCTGAAGACACCGTAATAAATTAGGTTTTATTTATCTGTTCATTCTGCAGGGGGAAGGCTATAAAAATGCATGTAGTGAAAACCCTGTGGTTAGAATTTCATTGTCATTGTACCTCCTACATGAGGTGAAATTTTATATTTAAAACACTGCTTTTCATGAACCTTAATTTAACCTTAATTTAATTAGGTATGCATTAATTAAAGCTCCTCTCATCAATATTTTTATATTAAGCACCCTGAAGCAGTGGGATGGAAAACATATCAGCTTTAATAACATARAAAGCTGCTAGTTACTTCAGAAAATCAAAGAAATAACAAGCAAACTACAACTAAACTTAAAATTAACATAACCAGAAAAAAAAGGTAAGGAACTACCAAAGAAAAGCTGAAAACCAGTGACTGATTCCACACAGAGAAAATAAATAATAAATACACGTAATCCGAAGGCTAAACTGTCTCATTTCACAGCCTTTTTATGGAGCCTACCTGGATTGCGTAGGGCACGTGTCAAAATCAAGGCCTGTGGGCCTCATTTACCCCACGAGTGACATCCGTTCGGCCCGTCAATTTAATTTTTTACGTAATTATAAACAAAAATAGTTTTTATATCAATGGTAAACTTTGAATTTATGATTCAATATAACAAAATAAACTCATTTAAAAGGTGAAGGATAATACTTTTTCTGCCCCTGAGCTGTTGGTTTTGAGTAACTGTGGCCCACTGAGCACTTTAGTTGAACAGATCTGTATTAATGTCTCAAAATAAGCTGCTTTAAAGCCTGCATTGACTATAAACTACATCTGCCATAACACATGTTGATGATGCATGGGAACTCCGTCGGAAAGTGAATAAAACTCTTACTTTTACTTTTAATARCATTTCTTTGTTAATTATTTCACATTTAGTCAGTCACACACACATTCCTTTTCAGCGTTTTTAAGAGGTGTTAAAATGCTGTTTCTATGCAGGAAATACCATGTAGAGCTCAGTTATTGTTTGTTAGCGGTGCTCAGTTGTAGCAGTGCAATGAGGAAAGTGACGTAGTCGAAGCTAAACATGAAACGTTGAGGTCAGATACTGCTGACCCTTTRAGGTCCACTCTGATGCTCATGTGGCCCTCAATTAAAAATGTAGACATCCTTAACGTAGGTTGGGGCCAATGTTGGCTGCGATCTAGGTAGGCTGCAGTCCCTGAATTGAGACCCAGCCATAGTCTGTTCATCATGTCCTGGAGTCACCTCCTAGTTGGACATGCGTACGCCCACATGCCATTTTAAGTTTTGTTTTACTTTATACCGTGATTCTGTGCTTCTCAGCTACATACAGTATTTTGGTGTTCAATGAATCAAAATGGCCGTCTAGGCCCTCCCTTTTTGATTGACACCTCATTTGACCAACCGGGTTCATCTATCGGCCCTCCAGAGCCAATAATCTGTGAGAAGTGACCAACTTTCGGTTTCCGTAATCCTGAGCTAGTTTGACTGTAGAATTTGTCAATCAGCTCCAAGCTTCCTTCTGATGCCTCAGCTGTGTAGCCAATCACTTTACCTTTCATTTGGTATGTAGTTTGAGGGGGTGGGAACTTTGTTTAGCCAATCATTTGTAGGCGGAAAGCGCCATCTGGTGGACAAAGCAAACATCATTTTTTGGACAGTTAGCTGATTAAACATTCTGATAAAACAAAATATATTTGTTATGAAGTGTTTTGAGTGCTTCAAGACATGGAAGAGTGATTTTTGTGGCCAGGAGAAGTAAAAATGTTCAGATAAAAAGACTACCGGTCGGCCATTTTGAATCGCTACTTTCGTCATATTTGAGGACAAATATGCATCAAAAGTAAGTGAAAAACAAATATTTTTTCGCTGCTGGTGGTTTTATAAGCTGTGTGGAATGTTAATGCTTTGAAAGAAATAAGGATATACAGTATTTGTTTATTCTTATGTTTTGGCTGTTTAGTGGTGGAAATTGGTCTGAATGTACTTCAGTTGGTATAAATATTTCTGAACATTAACATGTATTTTTTAATTTAATCATGCTGTGAGTAAATATGGATGGTAGAATGTGTTTTGTGGGKTTTTTATCTATAATTTGAGCCCAGAGTGAAGTCCCTGTGTTGAAGCATTTAGAAATYACAGTGTTTAGACAAAGTGTACAGTTTGGACATGTTGTACATGTGTACAAATAAGCAAATGGGACATGCTGGATTGTACTATGTTTCAAATATTCATATTTTATGCTCCTGTTACCAAATTTGAACTGGTAATCGTTGGGAATTAATATTTTAGCCCAGTCTAAATTGTTTATTGATATCTCATTCCCTTAATGTTCTGTGATACTTTATTGCTAAAAAACATAAATTTAGGGAGAAAAATATCTTGATTTTTGTGTATTTTACTTCAATATACTAAATACTGTTTGCAGTTACAAAAAAACATGACTGCTGAAGTTAAAGAATCAGATTATTAGCTTTAAAAATAGACCAAGCTTGTGAATTTACTCCAAAAGGTTACAAAAGCAGTACTTCATTTAATTTGTCTACTTTTTAAGGCGTTTTATGGCATTTTATGCCCGAAGGTTAACAGGTTTTGAAACCTTTCCCTCCATACCTACTGACCATCATGCTTTTACCTCAGCAGCTCCCGAGTGTCTTTGATCAAGCTTTTGCTGTTCAGCTTCTAAAGGCCCCCAGCTTTTTTTCTACTCAATGGGTTATTCAGATTTCACTTTGCTTCACTTAAATG
>NW_013952545.1:1061989-1063719 GCF_001266775.1 Austrofundulus limnaeus
AAAAACTAGTTACAGTTACAAAGAATATGACTGCTGAAGTTAAAAATTCAGATTATTAGCTTTAAAAAGAGACCAAGCTTGTGAATTTACTCTAAAGGGTTCAAAAGCAGTACTTCATTTAATTTGTGTACTTTTTAAGGCGTTTTATGGTATTTTAGGCCCGAATGTTAACTGGTTAATGAACCACCTGAGGCAGGTGTCGAGGGGTCATCCCTACCAGATTATCTCAACTGGCTCCTCTCGAACTTCTCACTCAATCTCCATGAGAGAGTCCAGTTACCCTGTGGAGAAAACACATTTCGACCTCCTCTATCTGTGATCTCATTCTTTCGGCCGCTGCAAGGTTCATGGCCATAGGTGAGGGYTGTAACGTAGACTACTTGGTAAACAGAGAGCTTCATCTTTCATCTCAGCTCCCTCTTAACCACAATAGATTGGTTGACATAAGACAGTAGAAAAATAAAACAAAAATCTGACTTGGAGGAACAAAATGTGTTCCTCAGACCAGTATAAAATAAGTAGCAGAGAAAATAAATAACCTAAAGTTCCGGCAATAAGAACAAAGTCCTGAGAGCCGCTTGAGGGACGAAGTTTACGAGCCTCAAAGATGCTGTTCTCTTCTAAAAGTTGTTTGACTATTTTCACAATCTTTATAAGTGTGGCTGGAACAGTTGTAAAGATAAATCAGCCATCTGCTCCTCGGTGGAGCAGAAATGAGAGCAGCATACTGCGGCCACTTCTRATAAACAAACTCGCCCACAAAGTTCTGACCAATCACACGRTATYTGGCGCATACCCTTTAAAAAAAGCTGTTCTGTCAGAGGGYAATGCACAAGACGGGGTCTCAGCAGGAGGTGCAAAGATGAAAAATATGCAATTTTTGTCACACAGTCATGACAACTCATAGACTATAAACCAGGCTTTGGTCTTGTTGTCTGGACTTTGAGGATTCACAACCTTCTACCTGATGGAAGGGCAGTGAACACTTCAACAGCTKGATGAGTGGGGTTCTTCATAAGGCAGGGCCTTTCATAAAGTTCTTTGCTTTCATTCTGCATCCACTGGTATATATTAAAACATTTTTTTAAACTGATCTCATTTTTTTGCAGCTCCATCTCGTCAGCCTCAGAGCAGTTCCCATTCCGGACTGTTAATGGAAAATGTCAGGACACTCTCCAGCACACACCGTTAAAAGGAAGTCAGCACAGCAGCGCTGAGGCTGGCACGCTTCAGCCTCCTTGTAAAATAGAGTCAGGGGTGAGTCACATGAAAACCACCAACAACTCAGAGACTGTTACATTAGAGCAGCAAGTGTCCTTTGGGACAGTGTTCCCCAATCTGGACACACTGTCCTGCATGTCTTCTCTTTTCTAAATGGCACCTGTTTGAAATGAATTACAGAAACATGGCTGCGGACTCGGGTTGGGGACCATTTTATTTTTGGGAAGTTCAGCATCAATTTTGCAGTAAATCATTTTATATTTGACACACCCGCAGCACCGGAGCATAAATATTAACAAACAATAATTTCATTAATCAGTAACACAAATGTTACAGTTTACAGTACATTTTCTAATTATTTAATCAGGGTTATTTTGCACCAAGTTGACTTGAAGTAATAATTCTGCAAAAATACTTTAAATCAATTTCAATTTCAATTCAGTTTATTTAAATAGTGCCAAGTCACAACGTACGTTGTCTCAGGGCACTTTACAAAAAAAAGAACAATG
>NW_013952545.1:1065107-1069227 GCF_001266775.1 Austrofundulus limnaeus
GTTCAGATCGGGGGGGCCGTTCCTCCCAACCACGCCCCTCCAGGTCTCACTGTCATTGCCCACGTGAGCGTTGAATCAAATCAAAGATTCTAAATAAAGTCATGTAGCCCTAGTAATTGAAATACTATTGAGAACTTAAAAATAATTTATTATCCGTAGAAACCACGTAGGACTTTCTGGTACCAGCATTCTGCATTTAATCATCTGATAATATAGGGGGAACACTGCAATATGTTGAACAAGTATATTTTAACTTTCAAACTTATTTATTTTGCTGCACTGAATCATTCATTTATAACTTAAAATAGATTTAAAATCATTTTTTTAAAATAAAAGATCAAAAAGTTTTTTTTAAGCTATCTTGCTTTCTGTGGTGCTCCTTCAAGCCCAATGAGTAAAAATACAAACACTGGCAGCCCTCCAACACATCACTGACCCTCACTATGTGAAAGATTAACAATTACGTTAAATGRGGGGAAAGACGTTCTGTGAAGTAATTAAAAAATGGTAATATAACTATTAACTCCTTAATTTTAAACTCCAAGCTGGGTTCGAATCCACAGATATACAATTACCAGACCACAGCTTTAAAACAAAATAATCGGTTCACATCTCTTACATTTCACTTTTAAGAAAAGRAATCATGCAGAGCAGCCATTAGTTTTGGAGCTACAATAGTGAGGCCATCAGCAGCTAACCTCCTATTTAAATGTTCCCAAACACATGGCAYATGTTCCCCACGGCGATCATTAAACTTTCATCTCACCTTAATGTAAAACTACAGCTGCCTTCCAATCCTCCTTTGTATKAAACTGTATTACAGAGCTGCGTTCTGTTCAGTCTATTGAACAATTTCACAGCCTGATTAGACGAGTTGTGACTTTCAAGTTTTGATCGACCTCCAAGAACGAGTGATGTCTCCATCTTGTGGATCTGGTCCAATCGGAGGCTTCATTTTTTATCTCGGCAAACACCCGCTGCTTGATAAAACCAGTGATTCAACTCCAATTTTTTTTGTCCCTGTAATTAGATGCATTTTTTTTGTGCTGAGCTTTTTGATTGCTCCAGACATTTTTATCTTTATGATCCAGACTTCTTTTGAACTTCCAGAACCATCCGGTTTGGTATTTTTATTTATTTATTTTTTAKCTCTCTGTGAAGTTACACACAGAAAGCACAACTCTATTGGCCTTTTCTGTTCAAGATCTCGCCGAATAACTGAAACAGAAGAAGCAGTGAGGAAGAGAGACCTAAAAAGTGTGACGAGGCTCTAATTTAGCTGGAGAGAAAACAATAATTTCAGCTGATTTATAACATAAAGATGGCACAAAGTATCAGGTTCAGTAAAACAATCTAGAAGCTGCATTTTGTTGTGCTTAATTCTAATTTTCCAGGGGGATTAGGTATAGTGTCAGTGATGTAAGAGTATTATTTCTTGGGAAACTCAAGTATTAAAGCCTCTGATCTCTTGCAAAACAAATCCAACAGCCTTGTGATCCCCGTGAATTCCCAGCAATGTTACATTACCCACTAAACTTTTATTGTTTGGGTGTGTGTGTGTGTGTGTGTGCTTTGGCTTTGATCCCATTAGTGAGTAAAAGTTGAAACAGTTTCTCTGAATTGAAACTGCCTTTGTTTCTGTGTTTACAGAAAGACACACTAAAATATTATTTGCACATAAAATGCATGTGTGGGGGACTATTTTTTGTTTGTTAATTCCCCACGATAAATTGATTAAATCACTACTAAYATGATTAGTTTGGGTGGGCGTGGAGCCAGGGACTAAAAATCTGTTTTTATCTCCGTGGCTCTTGAAGGTTTCTTAATTTTTTCCAAGGCAGATTTCTGTCTTCTAATAGTAAAAAATTTTTTGGACTTAGGTCACTGTTGATAAGACTTCCAGCAAAATGTGCAGGATTATCTTTTCAACATGTTAAGCTTTTATTCATTAATGTGTCAGCGGGGATGGACTCAGTCCAAGCCACATTGGCCACAAACTCGCTCTTCAAATAGCAACRTGGTAGCTTAGCTGCGACTGAACTCTTCTGTTGGGATGAGAGAATTATGTTGTCATTCTCCCCTCTCCACCACAAACATAAGGAAGCTTATAGGTTCATGCTCTGGGTATTAACAAAGGGATTAGCAAGGAAGCTTCTGGGACGCGTTAGTCTGTGAAGCATAGACCAGCAGTCTCTTACATTGTTGGGAAGTCTTCTTGATGTACAACAGTAAAGTTTTTTTTTCAAAATCTTTGCGTGGGACCAAACTTGTTGCCTTGAGTGTCCGGTCGCGTTTCTGATGGTTATTGTCCTCCGACGTGGACAGAAATATGGACTCTGATAAGAAGCAGCAGAGTCTGCAAGATGCGCTTCAGATAAACTGTGATGTTGAATAAATTAATGTCTCGACTGCAATACTTACTTTCACAAATACGGCAATGAAAAATTTGCCGCATTTAATTGCCTTGCCTTTAAACAGATGGTTCAAACATTCAGACCAATTAGTTTAAAGAAATTATTTTTTATGCTTGTATTAAATAAAAAAAACATATCTCTAAAATATATCTTCATTATCATAGGAATTATCAAAACTGTCCTCCTGATCTAAATTTTCTCTCTTATTTTATTGTATCTTACTGCACTCAGTGCTGGCTCTAGCCATTTTGGTGCCCTAGGCGAGTTGAAGCGCAATCCCCCCCCACCCCCCAAACTATGTCCCACCCACCCCAATTTGAACCCCTAAAAACAAGTTTGACAGTGTAAGGTACTATGGTAAACACAGATTCATTTGTTGCACCCCCGGTACGAGTTGTATAGATTTTTTTGCAAAATTTACGGATTTTTGAAGCTTCTTATCCAGGTAAACATCCGAAGAGGTTGACATGTACCACAAAATACAGAGTTGTCATTACGAACCACTACCTCAGAGGCACTACCTAGCCCCTCCCCCGTCAGAGTCTCGGAGCAGGATAAGGCAGTGCAACGTCAATCAAATGAGAGAGAAGGTGGGGGCGTTTGCTGCATTGGGGGGGAGAAAATGTTTTATGGGTAGAGTAGTTTATTTCCCTGTAATAATTCATTATAGTTTTTTAAGACAAAGTTAATTGAAAGGGGCGCTGAGTAGAGTTACAACCAGGGATTACAAATGGTCACTTTTTTCTTCTGCAGTTCAGCGCCCCCTCCAGCAGACGGCGCTCTAGGCGACCCCCTAGTTCGCCTATGCCAAGAGCCGGCTCTGACTGCATTGCATCATATTGGACTATATGTGTCATAACAGTATATCTCACTGTATTGTGTTGAATTCTATTTCTTCCTCGGATTGTCCATTTAATGCAACATTACACCTCTACATTTCAAACAAACTCCTTAAATAAATATTTTACCTTCTAAATTACAGGAGGTTTGGACTTTGAAGGTTTAAATGCAAATAATAAAATATAAAAGGAATCCAAATCCGTGCAACCCAGTGTTTACTGGAGATAGTACAGAGAGAAAAAAACATGTTCAAACAGAGAAATGTGAGGAAAAATACAAACTGAATGTTTGAGTTTTATGTCAGTGTGTTTTCCTTGTTGCATCATCTGCTCTTTTAACAGCACTGTTTGGGTTTGAATAAAGCCTTATGTAATGTGTAAACAGTCAACAGGCTGACAAGTCTGGAAAGTAGKGGTTGAAGTTTTTTACTCAAACCCCTTTACGCCATAATTCGGGTTTGACTTCCGATCAGATATTTTTAGCTGTTGATGTGTGAGTTCACCATGTTGTACTGTAATAAATCCAAATGATTGATGCTGGATTTTAAACAGTGCAATGATGACAAGAATTATTTCTCTTTATTCTGCAACTTTTTTGTTTCTTTCATCATTTTAAAAGAGTTCAGGCCCAGTGATTAAAGCAACCATAATACATCTTGACAAATGTATTTTTATTTTATTGCATTTTAGAGTTACAGATTTAATCTCTGGATTTAGCGATGAACCAATCCATCCATCCATTTCTTTCTCATTTTCAGGTAAGGGTCTCCAGCAGTCACCGTGCGAGAGACGGGGGTTTAACCTGGACATGTTCCATGTCTATCACAACGACACAGAGACAAAAAAAACATTCACACACATCTAGGG
>NW_013952545.1:1069287-1081558 GCF_001266775.1 Austrofundulus limnaeus
AATGTTTTTTTTATATTAATTAAAAACACACACACATAAACCTTTATCTTTGCTTACAGTGCAGAACGACACGTCTGTCAGCAGGAATAAAAAAAAAACAAACAAAAGAAAACTTCAGTGTTGCGAGTGTCGTTACCTCAACGGAGAATTTTGTTTAGCGTCTTTCCTTCCCCTTTCTCAGAAGTGATCAGGGAAGCTGAGGGTTTATTATTTATACGGGTTTACAGTAAATGGAAAATGCAGAGCCCACACTGGGTTCTACTTGATTCTGACACACAACCGTMTCCCACTTGGTCTTCAAAAGGCAGCTGACAACACAACAGAGTYTCATCTTTGCTCTTCATGTTTGTACTCATCAACACAAACACCCTGGCTCTTTGCTCACAACAGCTGTGAAAATCCAACTGAAAAATGTCGTTCTCCATTGGGACACAGAGGTTTATTAAACGTGCCAGTGTAAAATCAAGCACCATTGTTGCTATTTGGTTAATCTTCTGATTTTAGCACGATAATTGTTGATTTGCTACTGTTATAAAATTTTGGGAAAAGCCACGCAAAAATCCAGAAAACATGACTTTTGGAAGCTGTACATCATACACTGTGGACAACATATACAGCATCAAACTCAAGGCCCATGGGCCAGATCTAGTCTTTGACTCTTTTATTTTCAGCCCATGAGTTTTGGACATTTTAGATTTGAACTTTTAATCTGTGCAAAACAAGAAGTTACAGACAGCAGAGTGTTTATTTGTGTTCCTCACCCTTTGAAGCATGTAGGAGCAAAACCAAAGAACATCCTAGGTCTGAAGGAACGTCACTTTATTCACTAGGTTAAACATAACTGTAATCATACAGATACTACATATTCCATGCATGAGTAAGACCGGCATTAGGGTTGCCAGATAAGTACAAAAATAAGTCCCCCCTTTTTTTCTGTGCACACATTCACCAAATACAACACACCTTATCTTACAACACCCTCACRCAGCATATATGAAAGTTTGGGTCAAAATACAATCACTTTAAAGGGACAGTACAATAGTTTACCATGTCCCATCTGGCAATCTTRATATTTGCCCCAATAAACACCAACATTTTCCAGAGACCGGGGCCTTMTTAGAACTGCTATCAGGGAATGAGAGACACAGGTGTGTGATTACCATGATGACCCTAATGAGCCACTGACAGCAGCTTTAACATTTCTGTTGGTCCTTATTCTCTATACATGTCCTAAACAGATTAGGTTTCAAAATTTTAGATTTTAGTCCCAAATTACAATTGTGTTTAAGCATTGTCAAAATCTATTCATATATATATATAGTATATATAATAATTACCTAAATCCATTTAAATATGGTTATATATGTTAAAATCACATTTGGATTAACATTTTTATGTTAATAAACAAGTTTTCAGTTCCTCAAATTTTAATTTTAATAGTTGGATAATTTTTATTTTAATGCTCTTTTCCAAATCTCTCAAATATATTTAATTTTTAGTTAGCAGCTCCATTAAGCGTTACCCCTCACCCTTTCCACTTAACTTCTGAACCACTTAAGAAAACAAAAAATGTCTCTGGAGATGAATTTACACCAAATATGACCTTTCATTAAAAAAATCCTTGTTGAGGAAAGCATCTTTGTGGGTTTTTTAATCAACTGGGTCAAATACATTTTTGCATTATAACATTTTACCTCTGCGCTTCTGTAATAAATTATTTTATTCTTCCTGCTCCAGTAAACACAGTCTGCTGCTCTGAAGCCTTGTCTCTCTGAACCTGAACCTGCATTAGAACCATGTCCTTGTTCCATTTTGTGCACTCTGTCACAAATATCATTCCATTGCATCAGCTTTGTCCCACCACATTCTGAGTAATCTGACCGCCTTAGGTTTGTAGGTGTTCAGCTGCGGTCCGTGACCCGTTTTTCAAACCAATCAACCTATCCAGAATTTCAGGAGAAAAAAACGTGTTTCTTCATGTTAAACACATAACTACAACATCTGCCTGGAAGCTAAATCATTATTTTGCACAATTAGGAGTGCACATCATATGCCTGACAGAATGCATCAGTGTATTTAATGCCAAAGGTCAGTCCACTACAGCTAGTTCTAATAAAGCTGCTACTCTCCAAATTATGTTGCAGTTTCAAAAGCACATAAGAGGGTTTTTCAAACAGAGATGACCTTTTCTTCAAATACTCTCCCAGCTTTCAGCTTTGTGGTGACGAGAGAACTCCTGAGACCAACAGATAGATTTACGTCCAAAACAAGCCTCAGATCTCTCATTTTCAGCTTTACTACAGTTGGAAAATATCATGGTGTAGTCAAACAGTATTTTGACATGACTAAGCATTTCCTCATCTTTAGTTTAATACATTTTCATTTAGATTAGGACTTATTAGTGACGACGACACCCCCGTATCAGTTTTCATTGATCTAAAGGTCAGCTGAGATTATWTGAGCTATATGCCATTTTATTAAAACTTAAGAGCTTTTGGGCGAATAGGTTAAAGYTAAACCAAGTGGATGCTTTACTGAAGGTTTAACTTTGTTACAAACRTGATGAAAACGTAATAAAACATAATCAAACAAGATTTTCTTCATCAGTGCTGATGTTGAGTTGAATTGTTGCTGCTAAAGAACAAACTAGAAACCAAATATGACCCACGAATGTACGCAAAGCACCAGTACACCAGAACTCAGATGTCATCAGAACATATTTATTGTTTTAAGTGGGGGTCATTGGTGGGCCCAATCGACAGCCCTTCATCAGAGCTTAAAAAAACAAAAAAACTGAAGCTCCTATGTTGAAAAGTTTTTGCGTTATGAGCATTTTTGCATGTTCAGACACCCCCTTTTCAGATGGGGTGGGTGGTGGGTGTCATTGGTGGGCCCGATTGAACAGAGCAGAGCAAAAAACAAAACAAAACAAAACAAGAAACATCTGAAGCTCTTTTATTGAATAGTTTTTAAGTTCTATTTTTTGCATGTCCAGACGCCTCCTTTTCAGKTGGAGCCCCCTCCTCAAATATGGGGTCCATTGTAAAACTGTTGGCAGGCACAGCGTAGGTTGAACACATCTACATTCCTGCCAAATTTCATGTTGATCAAAGTAATTGCTTCTGTGCTATGGTTGACCAAAAAAAAAAAAAAAAAAAACACAGTATGAAAACAATATGATCCCTGCTTTGTGTACAGGGGGTCATAATAATAATTAATACATGCATGTGATCCACATATATGTTATACGTATTTCTGAGAAGACCTCAGTGATAGCAACAATTTAAAATAAATAGAAGTGAAGCATTAACAGCAGACTCCAGTTCTTATGCTTGAGTTTAAATTAGATGTACAGAAATTCTCTCTGTGCTGTTGTTACTTTTTACTAATGTGACCTTTTCATCTTGCTTTGCTACGATAAAAAATCACTGATGCTGTCACTTTTATTTACTTCAACAAAACTTTGGTTTGTTGTTTTTATGTTCTTATTATGAAGATTTTATTATATTATTATGTTTTGTCCACAAAACAATTTGCTTTAGCTACATTGCAAAGAAAGCAAAAACAAACAAACAAACAAACTCATGCAAAAACATCCACATCCATGCAAAAAGTATTTTGTCTACACGTATTTGAAAGGGCTATACTGTACTTTCTCACCTCTACAAAATATTTGTAACCTCAACTCAAACAGTATTTTTGATGGCTGAGCTTCAAAAAAAAAAAGAATCAAAGTCCAAATTAAACAAACCCACAGCTGTATTAAAATCCACAAGTTGCTCTAGTTTTATTACCTCTGAAAATGTTTCAAGAYATTCAGGTCAAAATAAAAGCTTTTGTGGTTAAAAGCAACGACTGAACAAAAACTGTTCACTCATCAAAACCTGCTTACTGGATGTCACAATCAGTGCCGCGAATAATACTTTCCRGCTACAGGCCAGCTTTAACGCAGGCAAAAACAAACTATTTTCCGACTCACGGCATTGTGGAAGATAAGAAAAAGTGAAATCCAAAGTGTGAAAATGCAAAACAGTACCCTGCATGCATGTCTCTTTTGATTTGCTCGTCCGACGTTTCSCCAAGAGGCTGAATTGTTTAATTTCTGATGCGTGCCGTGGTGGCGCGCTGATGAAACATCACCAAGGTTACAGAAACGTTTGTGGTCGGACAGGCAGCCATCTCTGAAACTCCCTGACGTCGCCGTGTAAATCCAACTCTTTCAGCAGAACCCAGCAGCTTGCCTAATGCGCTGCGATTGCCCAGAATTATGCGAGGATTGCTAACATGATCGCTTGAGACAGAAACACGGCTTGTGTTTGCTCGCCTGCCTACGGGGCAAAGTGAGTTAAAAGAGGGGTTTTTAAAATAAGATCAATAGCAGCAAGCAGAAGTGAGTGACACGGTAAAAAAAAGATTAATATCTTATGAGAAGGAAGGCTGAGAAAAGTAACTGAAACTCATGCAAATCAACTGTTTAAAGACTTGTCTCAAGTGAAAGCACCTCAGTGTGATTAAGAAACATGAAAAGGACTCTGTACACCCCTGAGTCGTTACAATTTCAAAAGCCTGTGTGACTTTGTWAAAATTAACTAGGACTACCTGTGTTTTATGTGTCACCTGTTTAAGTTGAAGTTGGCCTGTTGCTCTGATTTTAGCTTAACGCAAAAMGAGTCATTCAGCTGCAGAATACAGATTGATCACACCAAGTGTGAGCCGAATCCTTGGAGTCAAAACAAGTCATGCATGATATATTTCATTTTTTTATTGTGACGTTTATCACTATCCAAACAGCGAGCCTCTGTTTGTCGACCATATAGCCGGCCCTGCCGCCTTCGCCACATGCTGCTCAGGGAGGGACGGCGCTGATAGCAGCTCTCCTCTTTTCCCTGACTTACATGATTAAAATACACTCAAGAAAAAAATAAAACGTGCCAGACCGTGTTTGGTGACAAACTGGGCCAGTGTCCCTCTAATAATAATCATTTCTATTATCTGCACTGGATGTTTAGATTATCCTGCAAACAGGGGGATGTGCCAGATGACCTGCAGCACAGGTAAGCCACAGTTACCTGTCGTTCCTATTGAAAAGGAAGCTTGTGGAGGTAGATTTTACAAACTGGTAAATTGCTGTTGCAGACAATGGGGAAGTTTTCAGGTTGCTTCATTTGGTGTACTTTGTTGATTTCAACACCGTCTCTTGAAAGGAGAAAAAAATAACACACAGTTCACTTCCTCTTTCTTTCTGATTAGACTATAAGAGCCAAGTTTCAACCACAAGTGATGCCTTGTCACTTGGTGCAGCCTTGCAGCTTAAAGGTAAGAAAATGTAGCTTTATTTAGATACTCTACACTCCTTAATATTAATTTAGACTGTTTTCCATCATATACTTGCCTCTAGTTTGTATTTTATTCCCAACAAATGCAGAATAATATTAGAAATACAAAGAAGTGTTCAATAAAACTCCAAGGCTCTAATTTCTCTTGTTAAGTTAACTTATTATAGATTTATGAGGACATGTTCACAAAATGTCTACAACTTGAACATAAAGTAATACAATGATCTGGAAATTCTTTATAAAAGCATCATCCATATTTACAGTATGGTTTGTATACAAACTCATAAAACCAATTATGAACTGATACACTCAACATACTCTGAGGTACAGATAAGGACAGAGTATAAGGAGCAGGAATTACTGTTTGTTTCTGAAAACCTTTCTTTTGTTAGCTGTAGTTGAATGGACAGTATAACAGTGCATATTTTAATCCAAGTGTCAAATGAGATCTAGTTTGAAAGACTCTGCTGTCAGTGTGGTAATCGCTTTCCATTTTCTCTTATCAGCAGAGCTCAGAGCCCTTGAGGAAACGATGAGTGCTGGGTTACTGGTGGGGACAGGGGAACCACGCTGCCTTTTCGGGTTTGTTCCAGGCCACTGACCTAATAAGAAGCCTTTGTGCTTTGTGCTTCGGACTGCCTGACAGATCAGACTTCCCTGTGCGGGGAGTCTATTCATCTCCAGAGTCAGAGCCAAGGACATAATGTGACACGTCTCAATTCCTGACAGTTCGGAGAGATTAACGCTGAAGCCAACATGCAGGAGTGCCACACCGGCCTGTGCCTTTCTGTCTACATCATTACCTTTGTGCTGGGCTTCCCGGCAAATGTCCTGGCCTTCTACACCTTTCTGAAGAAGGTGAGGCAGAGGCCCACACCGATCGACATCCTCCTCCTCAACCTGACCATCTCTGACCTCCTCTTCCTGCTGTTTTTGCCCTTCAAGATGCAGGAGGCCATGAACAACATGAAGTGGGAGCTGCCCTACGCCCTCTGCCCCGTCTCTGGTTTTGTCTTCTACATGACCATCTACAACAGCACCTTCTTCCTCACCGCCGTCAGCGTGGAGCGCTACCTGGGCGTGGCTTTCCCCATCAAGCACACCCTGAAGCGCCGACCAGTGTACGCCGTTGCCGCCAGCATCTTCTTCTGGATTTTCTCCTTCCTTCATCTGAGCATTGTGTTCATCGTGCCGTTCATCGGAGAGGAAAGCCACAGAAATTCCACCTTTGGCGACGAAATCAAGAGCGAGGTGTGCTACGAAAACTTTACCGCAGAGCAGCTGAAGGTGCTCCTCCCTGTGCGTCTGGAGCTGTGCGTGGTGCTGTTCTGCATCCCTTTCCTCATATCCAGTTTCTGCTACATCAACTTCATCAGGATTCTGTCAAGGCTGCAGCACATTGACCGGCGCCGCCGCCTCCGGGCCATCGGCATGGCTTTGGGRACACTGCTGGTTTTTGCTCTGTGCTTCGGCCCCTACAACGTCTCCCACATTGTGGGTTTCATCATGAAGAAAAGCCCTGCRTGGAGAGACAAAGCCCTCCTGTGCAGCACCTTCAACACGTGCCTGGACCCATTTATTTTCTACTTCTCCTCGTCAGCCGTGAGAGGAACTGTCAGTAAAATGACCGAAGGGGTTAAAAGTCACCTCCGCAGGTGCCTGTCCTGTCGCATATTCCAGGCCATGTGGGAGGGAAATAATGAGCCTGAAAAAGATAAAGAACACAAACAAGAGGAGATCAATGCTATCACACTTGACAGGAAGGGAACGGGGAGCAGCAGCCTCCTCTAATTTCTTCATTTCTGCAAGCAGGAAATTAATTCCATGTTTATGTTTTTACACACATGAAAAACGGCTGGGCTGTAAACAACGCGGCACGCTTTGTTTGACTCTCTGATGAACCTCTGATTTGAGGCAACCTTCTGTTTGCCTGAGAAAGCCGCATCAATTTTCCAATGCAGCGTACTGTGCAAAGCTGCAGAGACAGGCTGCCTTGAACTGTCACATGGAATAAAAGAAGCATTTCTTGCATTAAGCAGCCGGGTTTCAAAATAACTCCCATAATGCAGTAGGGTGTTGTGGAGACATGACAACGCAACCACAAGAAAACAACACCTAAGCAAGAACTTCGGCCGTTATTTCCTCAGCGAACGTGACAAAGCTTTCTTTCCTGCTTTAATCACAAACATGATGTGCTGTCTGTTTGAAGAAACGTGCTCATTACGTATGGAGCTGTGGCTGCAAAAAGAACAAGAAAAGACAGTGGATTCTAGAATGTAGAAATGAGACTTTAATCTTTAAAAACTATCTGAATGTGCTGTGCAACATTTTTTTATTCAATCACATCTGTGTTTTGTAATTTTTGTGCATATTTTTTAATGTCTTGTAAAACAGAAAGAAGCATTATTTTCATACAACAAATCACATAAAAAGAGCTTTTACATAATTAATGACTCAGAGTATTTTGTAAAGACGTCAGTCTGATAAGACCCGGGGTGGACAATCCTGGTCCTCAAGGGCCGCATCCCTGCATGTTTTACTTTATTCCCTGCTCCAAAACATCCATTACAGTCATGCAGTACCTCTTTCAAGTTCTGCAGAAGCCTGATAATCACCCATTCATTCAAATCAGGTGTGCTGGAACAGAGAAACAACTAAACCAATGCAGGGCTGCAGCCCTTGAGGACCAGGACTGCCCACCCCTGCATAAGACCATGCAAATGTTTCCAATGCAAAGTAAACAAATAATCGTGTATTAAAGTAACAATTAACTGCAGAAGGAATGTAACTTCACAAGAAAACATTGTGTTTGCATGAGGGAGAAGACATAAAAGCTAATTTGTTTTTGAAAAAATGAATGACTTGTTCCCACCGAATCTTTCAGTCGTCATCAGATCAGTCGTGTTCAGGATGTGTACAATTTAAAAAATGGGCAAAAGAAAAAAGTGGATTATAATGTGAGTAATCAGAACTTTATTCAGCCTGTTTTGGGCGTCACTAATCTGGTTACACCATAGATTTATTTGCATGCTTTAAGAGTCATAATCACGATTTCTGGCAATAGGTTTTTGCGTTCACGGCTAAATTTAACATAAACGCCCTCCAACACATGAATCAACTTCTCACCTTTTATGATGCAAACATGAACACATCTTTTTACACAAGCAAAATCCTGAAATCCTGTTTTGTACAAAGTAYGGAGGTTGAGCTAATCGCTGCACCTTTTTATTTTTTTTTGACAAATGAATAAAAAACATACGTAAGAAGCATTCAAACATCAGCGAATGACTAACACGCGCGGGCTACCAGCCACTGATGCAACGAACAAATTAAAAAGCACGCTCGTCAGCATGCTGCGGTGATAAAAAAAAGTTACAGATAATCAGCTTTGATGTGCGGAAAGAAACGAATCAGGATTTAGAGGACAGGGAGCAACAAAAAATAAATTATGCACACTTGAACCAATGAGCGTACCGTAAACAAACAAGACTTAAATAAAACTAACATCAAACATAAAGGAGAGGCGTCTTTGGAAATCGTTCGTGTGTAGTTCAGAATCCATTTTCTTGTGATGTCACCGGACTTGAATTTGAATGAAGCTGTTTGTCAAAGGTTGCTTTGCTGAGATGAGCCATTCTGAACACCAACAGTCCAGTTTTTATTTCCTCTCCGATTTCATTTCACGTTTCCTGAAAGGCAGTAATTGGTCGTTGCGTCAGTGTTGACTTTTTCCTAACAGTGTGTGTGATAGGTTACGGTGATAAGACAATAAAAAAAAATAGCCCTGCATGCGAGTGGGTGTGCACGTGCATGCACACGTCCGTGTTTGCCGAAGGCAGGGAGAAATGTTGTTTTCGCATGGCGGGCGTCACTTTCGCTGCACCCAGGCATGTTTGACTGCTGTGGAAAACAAGATTGCACAAATTAAACACGATTTTTTAATAGGTTCCTGTAATTCGCGCTAAGTAGGTCTCACCTTCCAGGAAAAACACAAGAGTCACTGCAGACAGGAAACACAACTTTAGGATGTTCAGATATGCAATAAAGTCATTTGGAGAGGCTTCTGAAAAGCAAAAGAAAAGAAACTATTGAGAGTGACACAAAAAAAATAAAATAAAATCGGAGAGGCTCATTGACTTTGGTGGATGAACTCGTTTTCTCCTTCATGAGTGGATGGGAAACATTGATGTGAGAAAAAATATACTAAATTTGTTAAACTGTGCCTTGTTGCAGGTAATCCAAGACCTTGGGATGATCAAGGTCTGAATCATATAAACAATAAAGTCGAGCAGACAGAGCAAGCAGCTTTCAGTTTAAGAAACCAATGTCACCAAGGAACTACGTGTCATTTGGAATATCGGCCCTTAGGCAAACAGAGAACTTACATAAATTTACGCATTTGATAAAATTCACTTGACTGACTGCTAAAACTCCTCCGAGGGCTGAATAAACTTGGAAATCTTTCGTTTATTTATTGGTTTTGAGGAGAGTGACTCGATAGATATACAAAATGTTTGGCTCATAAAAATGTTTTTGTAAATAAGTTGCTTTCCCTTGGCCCTTTCTCTCGCTGTGTGTGTTTGTGTTCCAGGTTTCCAAATAATTAATGCTGATAAGAACTGGAGGCAGCTGGCCCGTCTTTTCACTGTGGATGTTAAAAGAGCCTCATCTTTCTGGAAATTCCTCTTTTTCTTCATCTCCCTGTAGCAGATTTAGGTTTAATGTTTCCATCCTCTTTTTAGTTTTTGTCAAAGTTAATGTGGCAGAATTCAATTCTGCAAAAATCACAGATACTTCATTATCGCCTGCCTCCAGAAGGCGAAAGGCAGGTGATAACATTTTTTGACCAAGAGTGTGTTATTGTGTCTGTTACTAAAATATCTCATGAACCACAGGAGAACGTTTAATGGACCTTTCAGAAAATAATCATTGGATCTACAACTGATTATCTTTGGGAGTCAATTCAATTCAAGAGTTGACAGCTTACACACAAACAGCTAAAACGCAGTTAATTTTAAAAATACAGAGCTAAAATTTGACATGTTAGTGACTAAGAATAATTCAGAATGCATACTGTACTCTACGCATGATATCTTGCAAAATCTTATTTTGAAATTTGGAATGACTACAACTCATTTTTCAATATGCCGTGATTTAGTTTAAAATTATGGCATGAACAGCGGTGAGTTTAGCATTTTTTTTTCCAAGGAATGTGAAAAGAGGGCCTCTGCAGTCACTAAGTGGGAATTTCTTGTTGTGTGGGAAGTTTTTATCAAGATTGGTCAGACTGACTTTTGTGGGAGTAGTTTGTTAAAGTTGTGATTGGTCCAATTGCTTATTTTGGGTGAGGTTTGAAGAAGTCTGGACAGCTGGAGAGACATGCAGCCAGAAATCTATATATTTTTAAATATAAATGTTATTTTTAGTCATAGTTTGAGATGACTTGGTGCAAACCGAACAACGTATGTGGAGGGACGTGTAACAAATCAGCTTAGTTAAAACAGCCCGCCTGGAAAAAGATATTTTGTATATGAATATTAAACAGGTGCTAGTTGCACCATATTTGAAGTAAATACATTACATTTACATGTTCACAGCAATTTTTCTATTAAAGGCACAGTGTGTAGAATTTGTTGTTTTCAGCGACATCTAGTGGTTGAGTGGTGAGTGGATGAATCATCCACCCTGGTCCTCCCCCCACCCCCACCCCCCGCTTCCAAACGCAAAGGAGTTTCTACGGTGTCTCTCAGGTGTCAAAAACCTTCGATAATTCAAACCGCGATGTCTACCAGCAGCTTCAGGGCTAGTGATGTTTCAAGTGGTAAGATTATGAGCTTTAATAAGTAAAATTATCCCAGCTACAATGACAGACAACAAATATTACATTTATAGTTTTACAACTAAAACCGTTTTTGACACCGCCACCGCAATTTGTCCTTCATGAACCTTCGTAGACAGGATGGCGGTGCAAGATGGCGGCTGCCTGTAGTGGCGACCTGCGACCATGGAGATATAAACAGCTTTTTATAAGGTAAAAATAATAAAACAAGGTCTTTGTCTGCAATGATTAGACATGTTTTTTATTATTGTCATTAGTGATTATCTCAATTTCGGCTAAAAGATGACAAAATCCTACCCACTGTGCCTTTAAGATTACTTAATCTTTTAGCTTGMCCCACACGACAAGTCAAGCTGACCAATCAGGATTTTATCTAACCCCACTCACTCAAGAGACTCCTCCTATATCCCAAACTCTGCCAAACATGGTCAAGACAATCTCCACCTGCACCACAGAACTCCACCAATCACATTAAGATAAACTCGACCCACACCAAAGAACTCCACCAATCAATCTAAAGACAAACTCCACCCACTCTAAAGATCTCCACCAATCACGGTAAAGACAAACTCCACCCACACCAAAGAACTCCACCAATCACATTAAGATAAACTCCACCCACACCAAAGAACTCAATCACGTTAAGATGTTATAAGATTTTTTCTTCTCTCTGTTCCCTTTCATTTCATTTGTGATTTTGATACACATATATTGTTTTTCTAATTTTTCTTTTGTATATATTTTTCTTTTTTATTGAATATATATTTTTTAGTTTTGTTTTAATGAAAAGAATAAATGAATAAATGAAAAGATAAACTCCACCCACACCAAAGAACTCCACCAATCACGTTAAGATAAACTCCACTCACACAAAGAACTTCACTAATCACAGTTAAGACAAACTCCACCCACACCAAAGAACTCCACCAATTACATTAAAATAAACTCCACCCACACAAAGAACTTCACTAATCACAGTTAAGACAAACTCCACCCACACCAAAGAACTCCACCAATTACATTAAAATAAACTCCACCCACACAAAGAACTTCACTAATCACAGTTAAGACAAACTCCACCCACACCAAAGAACTC